>NC_080716.1:7532139-7832139 GCF_019097595.1 Hemibagrus wyckioides
GTCACAGGCGAGGAGATTAAATCTGTGATTTAAAAAGGGTAACAAATTTATGGGCTTTGCATCATCAGTCAGTTAAAGTATTGATATGCCGACAAGTGAAAGCACGCTGAATTAGAGGGAACGCCATTCAGTTTATTAGGAACATCCATAACACCTGCACATTCACACAGATTTCCTATCAGCCAATCATGTGGCAGCAGTGTAATGCAAAAAAAAAAAAAAAAACCAATCCTGCAGATAAAGAGCAAGAGCATCAGTTAATATTCACATCAAACATCAAAATGGATAAATGGTGTGATCTCTATGACTTTCATTATGGTTTGTTTGGTTGTGTCAGATTTGAGCATTTCAGAAATAGAGCATTTCTGGGAATTTCACACATAACATGTATGTTTGCTTAGAATCATATAAAAAACATAAAATATCGAAATGAATGATAATGCTTCCAAGGATGATACAATAACTCATATAATAACTCTAAAAACTGGACAACTGAAGATTAGAAAAAAATCACCTGATGTTTTTCCAGTCTTCAGCTGTCTGGTTTTGGTGAGTGTGTGTTCATGTTACCGTTAGATTCTTGTTTTTGGCTGACACGAGTGAAACCTGATGTGGTCGTCTGCTGTTGTATCTCAGTCACCCCAAGGTCTGCTGTGATGTGTGTCCTAAGATGCTTTTCGGCTCACCACAGATGGATTATTTGTGTTACTATATCCTTCCTGTCAGCTCAGACCGGTCAGGTCATTCTCCTTTGACTCTTCTCATCAACAAGGTGTTTCACTCTGTAGATCCTCTGCTTACAGGATGTTTCTTGTTTGTTTTTGCACCATTCTGTGTAAACTCTAGAGACTGATGCGTATAAAAATCCCAGGAGATCATCTGTTTCTGAAATACTCAAACACGCCATCTGGCACCAACAATCATGCCACAGTTAAAGTCATAGTGATCACACCTTGTCCTAACTCAGCTGTTTGATGTGAAGATGAACTGTACCTACATGATTTTTGGCATTGTGCTTTTGCAATATATATATATATATATATATTAGATAACTGATTAGATAATGTTTAGATAACTGTTTCTAATAAAGTGAAAGTCTCTATAAATTATTACCAGACCAGAACATAGGCTCTGTTCCAGCCCACATCTAGTTAGTACTAAAGTCTACACACTAGAAAATCCTCTCAGTTGCTTTCAGCAATATTTTAACAAACAGCAGTAAAATTGTCACATGCTGTATTCACACTTTTCCTAATATTTTGAGTCTTTACTTCATGCTTGCATTTCTTCCATTTTAGACGTTTTACCCCTTTTTAAGCACTGGAGTAAATCCAGCCAAAACCATTTGATTTTCAATATCAAAGTCACAGTCACTGCACTAGACTGGCACTGTGCTGGATGTGTCTCGGGGAAGACGGTTGCTATGGTTGCTTAGAGCCACAGTCCCACACAACATTTTACATCCACACCCTCTACACATAAGGGTACTTAGAGCCCCATGCCCCCTGACTGTGGTAGCGTTTAGAACCACACCCTCTAAATTGATTCTAAATTCCTTCACAGTCAAGAGCATTATTATGATATCACACCTCCTGATCATGATGGATTTTAGAGTCACGCCCCCCAATTATGATCAAATGTAGTGTCACGCCTCCTGAGTGTGATGAAATATAGTTTGCGATTATGATAGAAGCCCTGATTATGATGTAATGCAGTGTCATGCCCCCTGATTATGACAGAGTTTAGAGTTATAAGGGCATTTGGAGTCATGCCCTCTGACTCTGATTTCATTTTGAGCCACACCCCTTGTCCATAATGGAATTTAAAGAATTTTTAACCTGTCTGTAATGGATTTTACTGCCATGCCTCCTGACTATGATGACTATCATGGAGTTCGGGATCATGTCACCTAGTATACTATTTAAAGCCATGCCTCATGACTAAGATGCCACTTATAACCATGCCCCTTGACTGGTTTGGCATTTAGAGCCACAACCACTTATTACAATGGCATTTAGAGCCATGCTACCTGTCTAGAGGCAGACGTCTGTAAAAGCAAGGGCTTTTACAGCCATGATGTATTTGATGCCATTTAGAGCCACACCCCTTGACTATGATGGATTTAGAGCCACACCCTTGTCTGTGATGGAGTCACATCTCTGGACTATGATGGAATTTACAGTCACGATCCCTGACTATGATAGATTGAGAGCCACACCTCTTGTCTGTGATAGTATTTAGAGCCACACCCTTTTAACTGTGATGGTATTTAGAGCCACACCCATTTAACTGTTGTGGTATTTAGAGCCACACCTCTTGACTATGATAGTATTTAGAGCCACACCTCTTTTCTGTGCTAGTATTTAGAGCCACACCCTTTTAATTATGATGGTATTTAGAGCCACACCCTTTTAACTATGATGGTATATCGAGCCACACCTCTTGTCTTTGATCGTATTTAGAGCCACACCCTTTTAACTATGATAGTATTTAGCGCCACACCTCTTTTCTGTGCTAGTATTTAGAGCCACACCCTTTTAATTATGATGGTATTTAGAGCCACACCCTTTTAACTATGATGGTATATCGAGCCACACCTCTTGTCTGTGATTGTATTTTGAGCCACACCCTTTTAACTATGATAGTATTTAGAGCCACACCTCTTGTCTGTGCTAGTATTTAGAGCCACACCCTTTTAATTATGATGGTATTTTGAGCCACACCCTTTTAACTATGATGGTATATCGAGCCACACCTCTTGTCTGTGGAAGTATTTAGAGCCAAACCCTTTTAACTATCATGGTATTTAGAGCCACACCCTTCTAACTACGAAGGTATTTAGAGCCACACCCTTCTAACTACGAAGGTATTTAGAGCCACACCTCTTGACTGGGATGGAGTTTGGAACCAAGCTCCCTATCATGGCATTTATAACCATGCCCTTCGTCCATGATGGGATTTAGAATAACTCTATTATTAAGATGAAGGTTGGAGCATTGCACCCATGATGGAATTTAGAGTCCCACCCCCCAGTGTGATGGCATTCGCCCTGACTATAATAATTTTTAATTCCCCTTAAAAACAATTGTATTTAGAGCCATGTTCACTGACATAATGACATTTGTGTGCCTCTAAGACATTAAGACATACACAGACTTTAAAGAAATAGTTGTTTAATACATACATGGAAAATGTTTATAAAAAAAAGCTGTCAAGATGCATGTTCACCACATGTCTGAGGAATCTGTGTTTTATTATGTTCTTCTCATTGCACACCACAGAGGTACTAAAGCAGAAAATCTTATTAAGTCACTCAACGCCAAAAACTCCCAGCAAGCAATTAATGAGATTCAGTTTAATTCCAGTCAAGACGTGGAGTCTCGGCTATTCAGCTTGATGCAAAGGCAATGGGAGGAACGCTCTGAGCATTTGGCACACAGCACAATAGTTTATCCTATTTAGAAGAAACATTCTAATTACAGTAAAAGAAAGAAAGACATGCTTATGAAGTCTTGCAACTTTGCAGCTGGAGAATTGAAGATTCTGCTAGAGGGAACGTTTTTTTGAGAAGGCAAGGATGTCACTAGGCCCTGTATTTTCTTGCTGAGCACAAACATTGTGGGAATGCACTGGAGACGAGGAATAGCGTCTAATTATTTGTTATTCCCAGCTGCTCTATAAAGACGGCTCACAGTATAAACCTGACCTGAACTTGCACATGGTTGTAATGACAGCTGAGTTCAAGACGCTAGTAGAAAAATAACCCTAATTATATGTTTCTTTTTGTTGGTCTGGATCCTTGTTTTGTGTGATTTTTAAATAATTGGTAGATTTTGAGAAGAAGTCAATGTTTTCAAGAAGGGAAACATAGCTATGTGTTTGACTGACAGCTTAACACACGCAAGCCTGAAGACCCAGTTTCTATCTGACAGAGTGCGATGTTGCAGATCAGCAGTTCTGTCTTACAAACTCATTCTCTCTGTATTTCTCAGGTGGATGTGAGCAGCACACAAACGCATCAGAAGTGAAAATCCGCCTGCTTAATGTTATTTTTGAATTGCTGCTTGAGCATCTTCAGTCGCACACCACTGAATCATACCTTAAATAACTGCTGTGCTAGACTGAAAATCTAAACGTCACAGCCTACTATCTTCTCCGGTTAGTGATTCTAGCCTATTACATATATGTACGATATTCAAGACAAGGTGATACCATTTTGTTTGCATAAAGGAGGGATATTTAAAAGTGCACACTGACTTTTCGACCAGTGTTAGACGTTAGAATAACGCTGTAATGCATTTTAACGGTTCTGTTTTATTTCCTTACAATGTTCTATTATGGAGCACTATTCGCTGAGGAGAAATATGTAGTATTAACAGAGAGTACTTAGTATTTACTTAGTATTTACTGAGAGTATTTACAGTAAATGAATTGAAAATGCAGTGCATACTGAAATGTTTATCTAGCAGAACATCTAATCCTAGTGTTTTGCTTCAGTCAGAACCATGCACAACATGTTTTTGGGGAACTGGAAGGTGGGTTGGTTAAGGTGTCATAAGAAGGTTGTGAGTTTGAATCCCAGGTCCACCAAGCTGCTTCAAGGCCCTTAAGCAATGCGCTTAACCCTCAGTTTTATTTAAAAAAAAGAGTTAAATGGAAGACTTTTGGGATAAGGACGTCTGCCAAATGGCATAAGTTAGTTAAGTAGATAGATAGTTAGTTGTTGGCATAAATTAACTAGAAATGAGTTTAATCTTTTTAAAACACATTTGTTTATGACATTATGAAAAATAACAACCGCATTATAGTTAACTACACAGTTGATCTTCCAGTCTCAGGTCATTCACGCACAAAATGTTCACGTCAACTATATTTTTATGAAGCTAAGTTTGGCACCTTGAATTACCACAGACTTTGCTAAAAAAAGGATACTAGACAGCAGTAGGAGGCCCTGTTTTCAGTTAAGGGTGTGTCTAAGGACCATTGAGTGTCCTCCCACTTGCCTGTTCTAATAATATTCTAGTTTTAGATTCAGGTTAGAGGTAAGGAATAAAACATACAAGGGTGTGATGGTTGTGGACACAGGTGCAGGTACACAGTGATCTTGTCGAGGCAAATGAGACAAACGCGTAATCCAAAAACAGGCAATGAACAAACAGCATGAACTAGAGTAGGCGATATCAAAAAAACGGGAAAGAAAACACGGTCTATCCAGAAAGACTAACAGTAATTCAAAGGCATTGTAATGAGTCGCACATAAAAAAAGACACAGAGTGTATACTTTACCATTGCTTGTGTGTGTTCAGAAGGTGATTGAGTCCAGGTGTGTAATCAGTAGACTGGTGAATGTGAACTTAAGGGAATTTGGGTTTTGTAGTTTTCTGTGCCATGTTTGTAGGCTGCTCTGGAGTCAGGAATGTGTAATCTAACACCTATTCCAGCATCAACAGGAAGAAAATAATAAATGATAGGCTGGTATGAAGCATTACCACTCCAAAGTTGATTAATTTCTTGTTCCTTTATTCCTGAAGCTGAAGATGTTGAAGTTCTCTTTGGGAGTGACATGGTTGGACAGGATTAGATCAGAGGGACAGCTCATATTGGACATTTGGGGGGCAAAGTTAGAGAGGCCAGATTAAGATGGTTTGGACATGTTCAGAGGAGGGAGATTGAGTATATTGGTAGGAGAATGTTGGACATGGAGCTGCCAGGCAGGAGGCAAAGAGGAAGGCCAAAGAGGAGGTATATGGATGTAATAAATGAGGATATGAAGCTAGTGGGTGTAAGTGTTGAGGATGCAGAAGATACGGATAGGTGGACAGAGATGATTCGCTGTGGCCACCCCTGAAGGGAAAAGCCAAAAGAAGAAGAAGAAGATGTTTAAATACCAAAATATGAGTATGAGTGATTTATTTTTTACGTTTAACAATGTGGAACATCTGTAAGGCGAGTTATTTCCTTGATGTCACTTACATTGTACAAGCAGTCATCCCCTCGCCAGCCTCTCTTTTGTTTCTTTGTCTTAAATTCAAGACACAATAAATAAGAAATTTTGCTACAGAGAAACCATAAAGTGCAAAGCCCTCTCGCTGAATGTTCTGTCAGCCAAGACTCCTTTGTTAAATGTTAAATAAACATTTCCTCACAGAAAGCTTAGCCAGATCAATGCTTATATGTTTTTACTTTTATTCTCCGTTCAAGTTCCAGCAAAGGAGTCGGCACTATAGATATGAATGTATCAGAAGCTGTGATTTGCCTTGCCGGCACTACTGTCAGAGCTGTGCTTATAGAAAAGTAAAAAATGTAATCAACACTGCGTGACTAATCAGATTTGAGAATTCAGCACTCTGTGCTAATGTTGGTAGAAGCCAATACAAGTCAGCTAAATCCAAAAGGCCCATTTATAGAATTATAGACACCATGAATGTAAATTAAATTAAAATAATTGTCGTTTTGGCTCATTTTAACTGTACATATTTTCTGTCATTTAAAGTGAATGCCCTATAAACCTTTAGGAGTAGCCAATAAACACCTGTTGCCTTACAGAAGTATATTGTATAGTATTATAATTCCAGTAATGGATACAGTAAACAAATCTTATTTCATTGCACAGTGATTTATTATTAATTCACATTTTACAAGGGCTACTAGTATTCTACTGTAAAATATACAGTAAAGTGCACTTTATATCTGGGATCAATGTTTTCAGCATCAAACTGTTGAGGTTCCTTTTTGCCCAGGTACTTATGATGATGCTTCCTCTCTAAAAGCCAAGCTCAAGGTGCAATCAGTTGGTGCTAAAACTCTTTAATTAAGACCATCGATCATCATTAGCTTATGCATGGCTAGCAGGCTTGCTTGCTTGCTAATTAACTCTTTGAGATCAGAAAGAACAGCCCTAAATACACTGTTCTATTTCTTGAGATAATACTTTAGAGACAGCTGATCTTGCAGTCTGTATGTAGAGCAGATCCCTTCTTCCTGGAAGCAATTCAGGAAGAATATGTTGCTTACAGATGCTGCATTGTAAACTTTGTATATTAGAATCAATTTCAGCAAGCAGCATGTTTTAGGTCTATAGCTGGAGATGCTGATAGAGTAAAATCTAAATGCAAATGAGAAAGTATAGATGCAGAGAGTAAAAATTGCTATCAGTGTAATTCTTGTAAATTGTAAAGCTTTGGAAGAGCTGTATCATGCTCACCCCACTTCAAATTCAAAGGCTCAATATTCAGCTTCATGTTTTGATGCATATTTATATGAGGTTGGCCTGTTTTCTGCTGATATTCCCGTTTTTGCTTTCACACATTTACACGCATACACACTACACTAATACTTGGCAGCTTTCCCCCAAAATCAGAATGCAAATTGAATCGCAATCCTTAACACAGCTGAATTTAAGTCCTGTATGGTTTTTTTTTTCCTGTTTGCTTGCCCCTCATGCAGGGAATTCAGTCACTGGAAAGTGAACAGGTTGGCTACAGAGAAGAGAGATTTCTTCAAGGCTCCACTGCCTCTGTCTCCTGAATTCCTACGCAACCTCAGGCTACTTGGAAGGAGGCCGACACTCCAGCAGATCCATGAAAACCTGATCAAGAAATACGGCACTCACTTCTTAGTATCTGCCACGCTTGGGGGTAAGTTGTCATTATGAGAAATTGCTTCAAATGTATAGATCCCCATTCTGTAACAGACTCTTGTGAAATTTTTATTTGATAATCAATAAGTAATATTAAAGGTATTACTGCAGTTTCTATCTGTCCCTGTTAGGATCTTCTGCTCCATTAGAAAGTAGAACAGTTTGTGCTACATGTAATCTCTACTCTCTAAACATCAAGTCTTAAATTAAAAATGATTGGTAAATTTTATTGACAGGTTAATTCTAAAGCCACAAGGATTTTTTTTCCTAATTAAAAAGTTTATGAAGCTTTAAAAGTTTCATGTAGAACCTTACAACAGGAGACTCTTTTTTTCCACAGACGAGTATCTTGAGCTTTATATATTTATATTTTTTGCCTGTAGATTCTCCCCAAAACACCAAAATGGATTCTTTATTTAGTTATGAGTTAGTTATGAGATGATGCCATGCCTTTACAGATAAATATTCAGTTAGATATGATGTGTACTGACATTGACAGAGAGAGCTAGGAAAAACAGAGAGAGTGGGGTAAGAGCTAGGAGAAACAGAGAGAGGGAGAGAGGGGGGGGCAGAGAGAGAGGAGAGAGCTAGGAGAAACAGAGACAGAGAGCTAGGAGAAACAGAGAGGGAGAGAGACAGAGAGACAGAGCAGAGAGAGCTAAGAGAGAAGGAGAGAGAGAGAGAGAGAGAGAGAGAGTTAGGAAAGACAGAGAGACAGAGCAGAGAGAGCTAAGAGAGAAAGAGAGAGAGGAGAGAGAGACAGGAGAAACAGAAACAGGAGAAATTGAGAGAGTAGAGAGAGGTAGGTTACAGAGAGGGAAGAAGAAAATGAGCTAGGAGAAACAGAGAACAGAAGACAGGAACAGAGAGAGGAGAGCTAGGGCACATCTTCCCAATTTTGTATGTGCAGTGTGAAATTAAAACAGCAGAAATTAATCTGTTTGAATAAAATTTTGCTGATTCCTCTTCAGAGACTCCACATTTATCTGTTCCTTTTCCACCGTCCTCCTGGTATGTTTGATGCCACTTTACTCAGCAGCAGAAGAAACTACACACCTCCCGTTTCCTGACATTTCATTACTCGGCTGAAGAGATCGGTCCTTAGCCTGGTTTCTAACAGCAGTAATATTAACTGATCCTTGCATTTTTAAGATGTGGATGCTAATTATGAGGCCACTTATTGCTAGGTGTGTGCAATGAAGCTACAGTGACAAGGGAGACTAATGCAGTGGCAAAGCTATAGTGAATGCCGGTAATTAACCAGTCAAGCAGGAGTGGAAGCGGGGACGGGACCGCTCGCTGCATACGAATGACACAGTGCTTCATGTTCCATTCTGAGAGAAAGAAAGGCACTCGTCAATGGCAAAGTGGGCTGTTCTGCTAATGGTGTCTGCTAAATTTAATTTATGTTCATCTGTTACAATGCAATAATTCTTAAATCAAAAACTAACGTTCTGTGCACACTCTTATCAGTGGAGACACACTCCTGCTCTCTTTGTATAATTGTAATAACCGGTCAACTCGATCCTTAGTAGCATACATTTTTAAATTGTTGGTACATTTGATGCCTGTGGCATATGCATTGCATGTGCATTTTACACCAGTCTATATTTCCAACTCTTACTGATGTAAATCATGAACGTATTTCACTTAATATCTTGAGTAATATCTTGAAATATTTTGCTTTAAATTAAAACGCTGCTTATCAGCTGTCTATCTATCTATCTATCTATCTATCTATCTATCTATCTATCTATCCATCCATCCATCCATCCATCCATCCATCCATCCATCCATCCATCCTTCCATCCATCCATCCATCCATCCATCCATCCATCCATCCATCCAGCTAGCTTATAAAAAATAATTAAAAAAATATGAAATAATATAAAAATTAACTGAATGTGTAGAGTTGATTTAAAACATACTGAATTCTAAAAATGTTTAAATTTTCAAGAATTTTAGCAAAAATGTTAATGTTTATGGAAATGTAAACCTATAACACATGCAAACAGGTGTACATTTCCATGTGTAGTCCAAAGGTCCACAATGTCCAAAAAAAAGGGAATTATATATTGGATATTGGTCACTCTATGAACCTCAGAAGCTGTAGTTCTCAACTCAGTCCTAGGAGTCCACTTTCTTACACAGTTTCAAGATTTCTCACCTTACACCACCTCAAAAAAACATCTCACAGAGGGCTTATTAATTATCTGCTGAGCTGAGTCGAGGTGTTGGGAAGTAGAGAGGATGTTGAGAACAGAGAGCTGCACAGGAATGTGGTGGCAGCAGTCTTACAGAAATGTTCTGAAGGTAATCAGGAAATATGAGGAAGTATTCCTGTGCTGAGAGCAGAAATGGAGCTAGGCTTTTCTCAATAATTTTTCTCAATAGTAATGAAATGCGTATTAAAACTATGATAATGATATTTGTAAAAAAAAAAAATAAATAATAATAATAAAACATCCAGAAATCCAAAAATTAGCTCCAAGCATACATTTCACATTCATATTTTATACAGGATAATGACAGAAAAACAGCACCATTATTCAGTAAAAAAAAAAAGGCTTTTGCAGTCGATAGCCATGCATTTAGGATTTGTATTTATATACTGTATCTTCTTATACCTTAAATTTTACCATTCTGTCGTTTTTTACGCAGATGAATATATTAGTACTTTTTGCTTAATGAACACAAACACAGAAAACTTTGTTATAAAAACATTAAAAATATATGAGTGATAGGAAATCATCTGAAATAAATATAGATTATGCACTGATTATGCAGTTTAATACCTTTCAACCTTTTATTCTGCGGACAATTAGTCAAATGAACAATATACAGTTGTGGAAAATGGATGTATAAAAATCAAGCCCGACTATATAAGAATAAAAAGCCTATGTTTTTTTTTTCTTATGCTGTAAAAAACATCCAAACCCACTTCACATCTTTCTTCGATTCCATCTGCCAGCACACCTGAGCCTGGTGATCAAGGGCTGCAGGATGCTTTTTACCTGGCGCAGTTGGGATTGGAACTAAAATAGACCAAAATGTTGGCAAACTGAATTGGAAACTTCTCCTGCGCTGTATTCCATATTTAATGTGCTGACAGTCTGAGTTTGAGCTGCTTATCCTCCATTCGGATCTTATAGAGGTGCATTGGACAGCTCACGGCTCCCAAAACGACTTTTCTAGCCAGAGTAGGATACACTGTCACTTCACATTGTCTTGTGAAAGTGAAACCTCCTGCCTCTTGCAGCTTTACTATATCACACTGGGCTCTGTGTGGATCTCTTTTGAAGGCGAGGAGTCTCTCACCATCTTCCTGGACAAACAGAAGCTCAGCAAGAAGTCTGAGGTTAACGGCAACAGCTCGACTGTGTCTCTGGAAATCCTGCACCAGCTGGCTGCATCTTATTTCACTGATAGAGAGAGCACCCTCAGGAGGCTCCACCACCTACAGATCGCCACCTCAGCCATCAAGGTACAAGAGAATATTTTCATCTATTCAGTCTGACTCATGTCTCATAAATGTCCACATTAGAGCAGAATTCTGGATGTATTGTTAAGCGATCTTGCCATGTGATGTTGCTAGAATATGCTGGAATTTTTATAGTGCATGTATTTGTGGATAGATATAACTTACAGAACATACTGACTGTGGTTATAGATCAATATACTGTATATGTTATAAGCAGTAGGTTTCTTTGTCAAAGTAGTGGTCCAGGCATTAAATTCTCTTAACCTGTATTTTAAGACGTGGTACTGTATAATAATGAAGCTTGGTACAATCAACAGCAAGTTAAAGAAAGTCTCTGTTGAAAGAAGAAAATTGTTTGTGTATCTTTAAAAAAAAAAAAAGGATCTTGAGCTCACAAGCGGTCATACAATCAAAGTTCTCAGACTAAATGTCCTGTTTACGTCATCATCCTGGCATGAAGCAGCACCACCTGCCTGATGTGTTTATGGCAGGGAAGCTAATGAGATGTTACAAGGCCATCTAGTCTACTCTGCAACACTTTTTTTTTTTATCACTACTCATTGTGCAAATCAGGCTGATGAATTGGGCACCAAAGCAAAAGTGGGTCTTAACAGCCCCATCAATAATCCTTTAAAGAACAATCAATCCCACTCTCTTACCCCAAAATAGGAGTGTGATGGCACACACAGATACTGCTTTTAGAGATTTCCTTGCCTCTCTACATAATAGGGCACCTATTGTGAAATATATATAGAACGCAACACCAAGGCACGCGTCACATATGCAATCAGGATCAAAGGCAAATACTGAAGTCAATTCTCCAGGCTACTAGAAGCAAAAAGTTCTCACTCTGTTCTGTTCACTCAGAAATGTCAGAGTGAAGAGCATGCTTGTGATGCCTGGTGAATAGTTTTAAGAAATTAAAAGATCCGAGTGCTACATATTATTATTAAATGAATACCTGCGGTGTCGAAACTGTCTGCACGGTACATGTCGTCATTACGGAGAATGGGTTAAGAGCTCCAATTTGAGTATAATTCATCTTTTTGCCATGTAGTTCTGCTTCTGGTTCTGCTTCAATAATGTCGGCCTAATAATACAATTACACATGAAGGACCCTCCAAATATATTCATTTGTCAAAATGACATATTATTAATAGTCACCTCTGCATAGGACATAGCTGACATTCTTTCTGAGCTCTGACCTGGAACATGGAAAAGTTGTAGTGGAAAAAATACACGAGTTGAAGAGTTAGATTATGAGAGCCATGGATTTTGTGAAAATGCTCAAGGGCATTTTTTACATATCTGTTTAGTCTCCTGTTCCCCGATGGGTAGAATCACAAAAATAGCAAACGCATTCTACAATTGCAGCACTCTGCTGTAACACAGACCAGTTCACTACATCTTGTCATGAAAACTGGGCGATCATGAGCAGGTCCCCAGAGCAAACACAATCATTTTAACTAGGAGAGGAAGAAGACCCTTCACCTCATCTGTCTGGAGATGGCTGTAGATAGCTACTGCTGCCAAGAGAAGTGGCAATGGTGTCTAAATAATGTCAGCTGTCAGGTCCAATGAAGTGCAGAGAGTCTGCGCTTAAAGTCTTGTCACACTTGGCAGACTCCTAAACATCGGAATTCAGGCTTATGCAGCGTACTCAAAGTCCTTAGCTAAACGTCCCTTCAGCACAGGCAGTTTTGATAAATGAGCTTCTCCCATATGCATTTTGCCTGTGACTCAGTCCACAGCCAGCTCAGCTTATTGCTCCTGGGGGAACATGCTGTATTCACACTACCTTTGAACATGCAGCTGGGCCTGATGGATTTGGTGAGAATCTGCAAAACTGGAAAGGAAAATATTGCCACAGTACTATACTGTTCAGTTACAGGGTTGTTTTTCATATAAAGGGTTGTTTAAAGAGTACATGTAGGAAAATAACAGCATTATTCATTCAGTAAATATAACAATTCTAACAAAGTAGTCTGTTTCATGGTGTGAATGTGGAAAGATAATGTTGTTTCTCTTAGCTTGGCCTTATTTAAAACTGAAGTATTTGCTTGGAGGTTTGTTTTTTTTTTCCCCCAGCCTTCTAAACAGTGAAAGAATAGAGATAGACACTGAGCACCACTTTTTCAAAGGACTTGGAACCAGAGAAATCTGTTTGCTGTGTCCATTTATATTACAGAAAATGTTTTAAATACAAACCAAACCAACCAGCCACAAAATGAATCATGGCATTATAACTATTGTATTAAAGGAATAAATCTGCCTAAAAACAAAAATAAATCTGCCTAAAATGTACTTCTGGTCATTTACCATATTTTCTATGAGTTGAGGTTTTTCTTCTGTATTTGAATGCCTTGTGGCTGTGTGTATAATGGTGGCTTAGTGGTTCGCATGTTTGCCTGCACCTCTGGGGTTGAAGGTTTGACTCCCGCCTCCACAGTGTGTGAGTGGAGTTTGCATGTTCTCCCTGTGCTTCAGGGATTACTATGAGTACTACAGTATGATGGAGTACTATGGTTTCCTCCCCTAAACATGTTCAAACACACATGTGAATTATCCGTAGTGTGTGAGTGTTTGCTTTGCAATGGACTGACACACTGTCCAGAGTGTCCTCGAGTCCCCTGGGATAGATTCCAGCCTACCCTTGACCCTGTGTAGGCTAAGCGCTATAGAAAATGGATGAGTGAATATTTAATTGGCAGTTTTGCTAGCTAGATAAGGTATCAAACCAACCTACTTTGCCTTATGGCAGTCAAGATATCTTAAGCTAAAAGAGTGACTTAATTTGAGTAATTAGTTATAATAATGACTATTATTCCTGTTCATGGCCATATAGAAGTATTGTTTGAAGTTCATGGAGCATGGTGTCTTAATGTAACAGATAGCACAGTTCACTGTCACATTGCCTGTGTGTGTGTGTGTGTGTTTCCCTGTGCACAGTGTGTAGGGTAGATTACCACATCAGACCACACTTGAGTAGTTACACCTTGTGCAGTGAGCTTTGTTCATGTTCACTGTACTGTTCATTAAAATCATAAGGATTTATTGTGTTATTACATACACTATATATGTTTCTGAATTATGTGTTTTTCTACGAATTCCTATGTTTATTGTACACTGCTTTATAGACTGGGGAAACACTAAAGTAGCTCACTCACCTGAAGATACATCAAGAATCTTTCAGATATTGCAGAGGATTGCAGAAGGAGCTGTGGTGATGTTCAGAATTTTTTTTTTTTTCATTTTATTATTTAAGGCATGATAGACCATCAGCCAACCTTGCTAAATTAATAACGTTACTAGACATCAGAAATAAATTACCTTTAGGACAGTTCCATTAAGTAAAATGACATGCTAGTAATAATATTCTAATAATATGGGGGGAAAAATCCCTTGCTTTATAAAATCAGATCTAACTTTCTTTATCTCTTCCTGCAGTAGACCTCTAATATTTCATTGCTGGTTGCCTTAATTTGCTCCAAGCGTAGCTAGTCGAGCAAATAGCTTTCAAGCAGAAGCATGAAAAATATGTGACCCTGATTGATTAATCCTTCTTCTCACTATAGCAGCTGGTAGACAATAAAATGTGATTAAACAAGGTTTATCTGATGTCCTGGGCAGTTAAATATAGAAGAACTGCAATGGTGATTTAGTTTATGAACATCGTTATAGTGCAAAATGTATACTATTAGCCATGATTAATCGTTTTAAGCACTGTTTCAGCAATGTCTCTGAGACACATAGTTTCCTGAACATATGCACAGGATTTAAGCAGCTGTCTATATCATGTCAACAGTAGAGTCATTTATTATCACAGTAAATTACCACAGTGCATAATATATTATTTTCATTTGTATAATATTGCACATTAGCTACATGCAGATTTGTAGCAACAAAGTTACAATAAAGTTGTGGTACAAAGTTAACTTGTACCTAGCTAATGTGCAGTATTGTACAAATTAAAATAATGTAATATTTGTGGCGGAGATTTACTGCTACCTTTTTCCCTAAAACTCCCCAAACATCCTGTCTGACTTGATTCAGTCCATTAGACATCCATCTCACTTAGCTACCTGGCTTATTTAAGTTTCACCGTGGAGTACTCTCTCTTTCCCACATCTCTAAGCCACCACATTAGATCTCAGAGACACCAGTTATGCTGTGAAGAGTGCAGGGTGTATTATTACTATGAATACAGTGCTGTCTCTGATTTCTAGGCATCAGTTTAGGATTATCTAGTAGGTGGTGTAATATTTCACAGAATCGGTATCATCCATGAATTCTATATCTAAAAAAAGAAATTGGTATCTGAATTGAACCAATTTAATTCAATTCAGTTTGATATTTCTAGTATAGAGCTTTGAACAATGGACATAGATGCAAAGCAGCTTTATAGGAATCTGTAAATTCAGGATCTAAAATGAAAAGTTATCTCATTTAGTGCTTTGGCTATAAAATTACAGCCTTTACATCATGTAAGAACAGGATTTTTAAAATAATTGTTAACAATATGATGACTAAAACGAAATGTCAGTGACATGGCCGATAAATTAACTGTTGAGCCACAATATCATTGTGTTTAATATTCATATGCAGTGGTCAAATTTTAAAAGACAAAAAAAATGGTTCTAAATGTAGGCTACACTGATATTGTGGGCTTAATAGAGCACCTCTTTCATCAATGTCGCCTCCACTTGTCCAAACTTCCAAAGGTGTGTTCTTGGAAAAACATGTGGAAGTTCATGGACAAGCATTTCTCTACATAATTTTGAGGCAGATTGACAGCCATATTGGTAAACATCATGGCATCTTCAAGTATGATATCTGTGTTTGGCTCCATCTTTCTATAATTAAGCTATAAATAAAATTTTCCAATCTTTTTCTTTATAAATCTATGAATATCTTACCCTGTTAGTGATCTTTCTTTAGCGACTTTTTAAGATTTTTATTTGTTGTATTTCTCATTCTACTGTTAAAGCTGAAAATGCTTGATTTGTATAAATTAAATATTTTATTACAGAAGTATAATTTTACAAATAGATAATTTCACCGAAATTAATTGAATAAATAAATAAAAATAAATAAATAAATATTATTTTAGGAAAAATAAAATTGCAAACAGATAATTTCACCGAAATGAAATAAATCAAATGTTTACTCCTGGAGCCTTGCTGATCTGCTCCGTAGAATGTGAAAAAAATATTCGAAAAGTTTTCATGGACACCAATACACTGTGGAGATGCAAGGACTGAGAGTTCAGCACATGCATCATTCAACACACTGCAGAAACCCTTCATGAAACTCATATGAAGCGTTTGCTGTATCAGTTCACAAGAATATCTTTTAAACTGCATGACGACATGAAGCATGACATGGCATTTTTTTGTTTAAAATATAGGATGTAGTGTTACAGCTGCCCCACTGTGAGAGGTACCTTACAATACATTCCTGATTATTTTGAGCAAAGCAAAAATCTCATTTTTCTAACATTACGAATAGCATTGCAGTTTTATTAATTGCTCAGTGGGAGATGATGCAAAATTAGTCTGAAATGAAAAAGCAGTACTCTTTTATTCAAACCATAATTTAAAATTTCTATTTGAAATAATTTACAAGAATTTATTTCTCAGGGATTTGTTTTCTTTCTTATTTATTTTTTTTATGTATCTTCAAGTATATATCCAGCCTTGTGCTATTGGTATTCTGTTCAATAGAAAATGAGGTCTTGGGTTAAGACTCACACTTATATACTGTTGAACAGGTAGATATTTTATACAAAGAAATGTAGTCCGATTACAAGACAGTCATAGACATGAAGGGTCAGTGGGAGAATTTCTCACTCCAAGAATGTATTGTTTTTATAAATAGCAGTCCTGGGATTTGAGCTTAAGTTGCTTCAAGCATCTTACCTTTCTAAAGATTTGTATGATCCATTTTATTCTGTATAGCGTTCATTTGAACTGCAGGCAACCACATTTACCTCACATATAATAAATGAAAGACTGAAAGGTATAGACCGTGTGATGCAGCATAACACAAGATAATTCCTGTTAAATGCCATGAATCTCAGAAGATGGAGCAGTTACTGCTGAATACACTTTAATTGGTAGCTGCTCATAAATCCTCAGCATGAATCCTTGACTTACTTTCAACTGTTGTAGATGATTAAGCATGGACTCTTTGAAGATCGTACTTCCTTAAAAACCCAGCTTAGAACTTCTCCAGAGGAAAATCTGTACATCCATGCCCAAGATCTGCTTCTGTATTCATAAAGACTGCCTAATTCTAGGACCCATTCACAAAATACTCACAAACATAGCTAGTAATGATTTATAGCAGCAGAGATCTCACAATCTCTCCTGTCACCCAAAAGAGAATGGGTTCCTCTCAAGGTTTTTTCTTCATGTCATCTCTTGACACTCTTGCCTCTGGCGTACATTTGCTCATTAGCGATCTAAGTGTAGATCTACATCCGGTTTTCTGTAAAGCTGCGTCTGTCTGAAGCTGTATCTGTTGTTAAAGGTGCTATACAAATCAATTAGAACTGAACTGAAATCCCACTGAGACATTTTATTTACCTGCAGTGTGGCTACTTCTTTGTTCCTAACTGTTTGGGCACCACTGTATTTTTAATCATTCTAACAGAAGCAATAATTGTTATATGAGTCATATCTCTCTGAGGAGAAGCTTTGTGTGTGTGTGTGTGTGTGTGTGTGTGTGTGTGTGTGTAAAAGTAATATGTTTGCATAACTATTCCTAACAATCTTACACGTGGCAATTTCTTAATTAGACAGTATTTGACAAAGTAGGGGTCATTCCTTACTTTACAAGACTCAAGTCTTTGTTTAATTTGTTCAGTTGAATGAAAGCTCATACTTTTTTCCGAACACTTCCTAGTTCTCACTCTGGCATCTAATTTATTTTTAATGTAGTGGGGACTTCTTTTTGCAGACTTTGCCAAAAGTGCTACAAACAAGAAAGGGTCCTAATTTTGTGTAGGCTAAATTTTCTCAGGACTGAGAAACTGCACTGGGTTAAATGTGAGTGCAGTTCATCTTATTACTAATACAAAAAAATGACAAACAATATTTTTTTTTTTAATTTTTATTGTTATAACAAATGCCGAAAATATTATTTTTTATTGTCTTGTAGTTTCTTTTAGTTATAATTACTGAGATTTTCTATGTCTCTTTATTTTTAAGGAGGTGACTGGAGGTATTTTGTAATGTTGATAAGCTCTAATAAATCATGTAAGGTAAAGGCTTTCTCATGAGTGAACTTAGAAACCAGAATAATGCTCGGAAATGTTCATTATATCCGTGAAGGATCTTGAATGCAGAAGATTAGCATAGAAGTATATATTGTACACGAATCCCAATGAGATTCTAAACAGGTGCAGGAGATAATAAGAGCAGTTTTTAACACACACACACGCAGTAGTATTAAGATGCGGAGACTGTGTTATACTTTCTTTAGGTTGCTAATCTTTGAACAAATTTAATAATTTGTAATTTTGGGTACAATGAGTTTCATTTCTGCTTTGTTAAAATAAATGCAAGACTTATCTACATGATCAGTGGATGTATTCCTGCAAAAATATCAACATAATCATTTGTCATTTACTTGATGCATAAAGCTTTTGAGCATTTGATGTCCTAACAGTATTGGTTTTCCTGATACTTTTGTACACTGTATAAGTTGATAATTTCAATGTAATTTTAAGTTCTGTAAATTGCTTTAAATTATTTCAGATTCAGATCTATTTTGATTCCAAATCTTGAAGGACATCTTTAATCCTATTTCTGATGGATACATTGCACACTGTATTTTGGAATGAAACATACACTACATTGCCAAAAGTTTTGGGACGTCTGCCTTTACATGCACATGAATTTATTATGGAGGTGGCTCACCCTTCGCAGCTATAACAGCTTCAGCTCTTCTGGGAAGGCTTTCCACAAGCTTTAGTAGTGTGTTTATGGGAATTTTAGACCATTCCTCTCTAGAAGCACATTTGTGAGGTCAGGCACTGTTGGACGAGAAGGTCTAACTTGCAGTCTCCACTCTAATTCATCCCAAAGGTGTTGAGGTCAGGACTCTGTGCAGGCCAGTCAAGTTCCTCCACACCAAACTCTCTCATTTATGTCTTTATGGACCTTGATTTGTGCACTGGTGTGCAGTCATGTTGGAACAGGAAGGGGGCATCCCCAAACTGTTCCCACAAAGTTGGGAGCATGAAATTGTCCAAAATGTCTTGGTATGCTGAAGCATTAAGAGTTCCCTTCACTGGGTCTAAGGAGCCAAGCCCAACCCCTGAAAAGCAACATCTAAATTCAGTGATTTGGAGGGGTGTCCCAAAACTTTTGCCAATACAGTGTATATACCAATAGGCCTGCGGAGACTGGGGTATTAGCACTATGATGTAATATCCCCTGCCTTGTGCTTCTCAGGATAGGCTCGGGATCGATTACAGCCCAGAGGATAAAGCGCTTACTGAATATGAACATATGAATTAATTTCTTAATGCAAAGGATATGAGGATTCTGAGAATATATTAGAGAGAATTCTCTAAAAGCATGACTGCACCAATAGATTTCTAAATGTACTTGGCAGAAGAAGATGAAGAAGAAGATTGGCATGATGTTTTGTGAAGTCACTGTGCCTACATCTTTAATTTCAGTCTATGAGTGCTTCTGTTCTCTTCCTCTCTCTGGGTGGAGGCCCTGCCTGTCATAGCCGATAAAATAAAAGACATGCATGTGGAGTAGGATACAATGATAAATGGTGTTATCTCTTTATTTCAGCCAGGGATTAGAATCACAGAAAGACAGAGAGAGCGAGAGCGGGAGAGAGAGAGAGAGAGAGCGCGAGAGAGAGAGAGCAGTCGGTTTAATAAGGACTCTGCCCATACTGTTACACTTGCACAAAGATGTTAATATTCCATTAATTAAGTTTTCAGGTCTTATTTTTGCCAATTTTAATGAAAGCCGGGTGAAATGGCCATTTGTAATGGGTAGAAATATGCTGAATTGAGATTTCCTGTTTATTCTAGATGACTTTGCTCTGTTTTTGACAACAGCCATGTGGCTCACTGCTCTTCTCCTATTAAAGAGCAACAAACAGGTGCATGATTTCAGCGGTAATAAGGCGGTAAAATATCCCCTTGTTTCCTAGGTAACAGAGACCAGAACAGGGCCTCTGGGATGCAGTAACTACGACAGCCTGGATTCTGTCAGCTCAGTGCTGGTGCACAGCCCGGAGAATAAAATCCATCTGAAAGGTATGACAACTTTTTTGCTTACCTGTGTAGTTGTGTGATTATACCATCACAGCTGCTGTAACTTTACAACAAAGACCTTGAACAGTCCTTCACAGGATTTGCAGCCATTTAAAGTTGGAAATTTAAGACTTAAATAAATAAATAAATTATTAATCTTTCCTTTATGTGTTCTTTCTTTCTTTCTTTCTTTCTTTCTTTCTTTCTTTCTTTCTTTCTTTCTTTCTTTCTTTCTCATTAAGCAATATTCACTCAAACATTAGGGTATTTATACTTCTAATGAGAACTGTCGTCAGCATCATCCTAATGGAGTAAAATGACACTATTTACAGGATTTTCGTTCTGCAGTATTGATGTAACAACTGTAATATTCTTGACAGTAATAACGCCATATGTGAGAATAGCATGGAGTAGCACTGGCTTGCAGCCGATCTGCAGTCATTTAGCAATTAGGTAGCTTAATGCTCGGTAGATTCATGATACTTCAACAGCGGCTTAATTTAAAATATAAAAACCACAGAAATATTTATACATTTTAAATATTCAATTGAAAGCAATACAGTGTATAGTAAGTAAAGTAGTAAAATAATGGTTAAAAAGTCCATTATCTTAAAAAGTCCAGCAGAGGCTCTAAATCATTAATACGTTAGCAGTTCAAGTCTGTGTCACTGGCTTTGGTCTTATCCTGGCTTTGTGATTGTGTGTTAGAAATGACAGGCATGGGAGTTAGTGGGAAAGTGGGACATAAATAATAACATGAGCTGTAGTGACAAAAGGTGTTCAGGGACCCTGGTTTAATTGGGTACTTTATTATTGTTCTCTCAGTACTGCTTTATCAGTGCACTAGGAGACCAGTGTAATCCTTTCACTTTTATTTAGATTGATTGAACAGAGAGCATATGACATGAAAATAAATATTTTTTTTAAAAGCATTCAAGCATCTTGAAAAGCAAACTGGGAAATAGGGTATTGGTTTTCAATGTGCCACAATCACATTTAGGGAGTAACTGGGAGTTGGGCTATAAATTTCTTTAATATGACTGTGTAACAAAAAATAGTTTCATTTTTGGACACTCAACTCAAATAGGAACAACATTTATGTGCAGATGTAAAGATATCATATTTGTTACCAAGTTTATAAGATATTCAATACTATGATGTCATCGTAATACATGTAGTGTTTATTGTTTTTTGCACCATACCATTTTGCACTCATTCCATTATTACATATTTCATTCTATTCAAACACAAGATTAATTTTCATTTTCTCTGTTATATATTCACCTGAATTCACGTACCGCTGTTATTAATAAACACAATTCTATTACCGGATTCATCAGCTACAATTTTAGATTTTCATTTTGGACTTTAACATTTTTAGTAATTTGTCCATCCATCCATCCTTCCATCCATCCATCTGTCCTTCCATCCATCCATCCATCTGTTCGTTCATTCATCCATCTATCTGTTCATTCATCCATCATCCATTCATTCATCCCTCCTTCAATCCATCCATCTATCCTATTATTTTTTGTTTTGCAGTAATGTTTGCGCACGGATTATTAAAGCAATTTTAAAGAAGTAAGATGGGCAATATTCCTGGATATAACAGAACATTTTTTCCCAGTGTGCAGCCACCAAAATTCACCAAAATCGTTTTCCAGTCTATTCACACTTATTACAAACAAGTGAGTTTTGTATAAGATTCAATGTTTATTTTAATGTTTCTGTCTCTCCGATTTAAAATAACCAGTTTAACTGGCTAAGAATCAGCACGATCAGAGAAGTGCATTGAGGTGTGTAAGTAATGTTCTTTAAAGATTTCTTTATTGTGCATGACTGTCTGAAAAATGACTCTGAATAAATGACATGTGGATGGAAGTGATGAAGTAAGCTAAAATTGCTGTGAGCCTGAGAGTACCTAGATAGGGAACAAAAGACAAAGTTACTTTTACATTTACTTTTAAATTACATCTAATTACAGTTAATCATTGAGCAGATGCTTTCTTCTGTAGCGACTTAGTGGTGACAAGAGAAGCAGAATATAATCTCAGCCTCTAGCAGTTTGAAGAGCTTATACAGATGGGAGAGCTGCTGAGTGAAATATCCTATACCTGACTAGAAGCAATTGCAAGATGACTGTAAGAAGAACAGAGGGAACAGCAACCAGAGAAACACAAAAAATGTCCAGTTTAATGAGAAAATTCACCCTGAATAACGATCATTTGCCAAATTTTGTAATTGATACATGATGTGTAATTGCTTTACATTGCTTATAATGAAATTCTGACTTTTTCACTGACTGAAGTTTTTCTAGATTACACACAATGCTGTTTAGTTACCTGCTGATAGTAGTGGAGTGGGATTTAACCTTCTATGTCCAAACAGACTAATGCAGCAGAGCTTTAGTCCTTTAGTCCTTTTGTCTTGCATTCCTGAACTTTGTGCCCAGTCTTTGCTACTTTGATGTGGGATTTCTTATGAATATACTGAACATCATGGTTCAAAAAAATGGTGGGAAAAGAAGCTTTTCTGTGAACTATCAGTATAAATGCTCTAGCAATATTCTTCTGCAGTATTCTCCTCCATCAGTGCGGCAAACAAGTGCAAACAAGCATTTCACAGGAACAGGAACAGGAACAACATCATCAACCAATTAAACAAATTAACAACAGAAACACTTAGCACACCACAGATACTTCAATATAAACATAGTTAATATGTATTTGAACACGATTACTACTAATAATAATGATAATACCAGGTTCAACTCATAAACAACACACAGGGCCGAAGGTATCAAAATTGAAAAACACTGTTGGAAGAAAGTGTAAGGTTTTAGTCTGGTCAAGTTAATCACTAGACTGTAACCCAACTGAGCAGCATTTCACCTCCAGAGGAGGAGACTGAAGGGAGAAACCCCCCAAAACTGACAGAAGCTGCAGTACATGTCTGGAAAAGCAACACAAAAGAAGAATGCAACAGTTTGGTGATACAGTTATTGCCGGCATAGTATCCTCTTCTTCTTCTTCTTCTTTTGGCTTTTCCCTTCAGGGGTCGCCACAGAGAATCATCTCTCTCCACCTATCCCTATCCTCTGCATCCTCAATACTTGCACCCACTAGCTTCATATCCTCATTTATTACATCCATACATTGCTGGCATAGTATATGCACCCAAATATCTATATATAGTATAGTGTTCTTTACTTCCTATATATAGTGTTCTTTACTTCCATTTACTTCAAGAATATCTGTTTCTAATACTCATCTAAAAATTGGGTTGTCTGCCACCAAAGGTACCTTGTGCTAAGTTTAACTTTCAGAAAATGAAAACTGAAATTCTGATCTGTCGTCTCTCATGTGACATCTCACAAATGTCTTCAGTGTATAGCAAAAAAATAAATAATACTAATTATAATAACAATGCCCTTGCTGTTCAAATAATTTATTATTAGTTTATACATACTCACAGTGAATCAACCACTTGACATTCAAGTTTTTCATTTCATACTTATTGACTAAATCCCAGTATGATTTTTTATTTAATCCACCAAATACAGAAAAAGTGCTGAAAGAATTGTTGAGAAATGACAAATATAATTATTCCCTATTTAAAAACAATAATTTTTAAAGTATATAAATGATTTTTTCAGGATATTTTCCTGGCTACACTGCAGCTTATTTTATTGTCTATTTTTATTCACAGATACATTTACAATTTTAATGATTAAATTCATTTTGTTGGATTTTAAAGGTCTTGTGTCACATTAATGAATTAGACTTTAATTCAATTATACTGCAGCATGTATGTCTGTTTGTTTTCCATTTAATTGTCTAGAGGACAGGAAAGTATGTACCTTTAGGAGAAAAAAGCTGAGGTTTATATCAAGCTAGGGTTTTTTTTGGAATGGATGAAGGGTTATCTAAAGACAAGCATTTACCCTAACCTAAATTTCCCTCATACACCAATGACAGATGTGTCACCAAAAGTGACCAAAGCGCAAAAAAAGAAAAGATTGTAATGGCAGCGAAAGGAAAGCCTGTGTCGGTGCTAATTATACACGTGGCCTGTGCCAGTACTTGCCACTTTCTTGAGTCTGACATTTAAAAGTCAGCCCACTTAATACTGTTACCTCCTGAAGCAATCTCTCCACTGACAAAAGCCATGTAACTACTTTAATAAGCTGAGGCAGGGGCATGTCTAAAGCAGAGAGAGAGAAAAGTGGCCGGATGGAAATGCCTGAGGTCTTGATTTCTGTCAGTTCATCATTTCTTTAAATTTCAGAAGAGTTTTCTTCAGACAATTTTATTATTTGAAGACTATTTTAGCATTTTCCTGACCATAAATAGTCATATCACAATCTCTATGATATAACAGAAGTGGACTTTGGGGAAAGCCATAACCAGAACTTTAGACACAATAGATATAACTTAGTCTGTACACATTACTGAAGACTGTGATAAGCCTTTGTGGGGGGAAAAAAAACAAAACAAAAACGTATCACTCTGTTTCTCTCCCTGAAAAGGCTGAGATTGAGGAGGAGAGGGCACAAGAGCTGTTATTTAGCCTTATCCGGAATGAAAGCCATCCAAGTCGCTGTCTTTTGTGTGCCTCCCCACACTGTTGGCTCTGCACCCACCATGAGCCAGGCCTTGAGAGGAAGACTGCATCTAATTACGCCTCTTGTTTTCCTGCAATTCGGAGAATAAATACTAGAGAAACGTGTCTCATAAATATTCATACCGGGAGAGAGAATTTGAAAAGCTGAGAGAAAAAGGAATTGATTCTCTCTTGATGGGTGTCAGATCTGGTGAAGCTGAGAAGAGCTTTTCTCAGATAATATAATTAGCAGTTGCTCAACACCCGCAGCTGGGCTGTAAAATGTGGATCGATCTCACCAGCAGATGGATAGCGAACGTATTCATTATTGAATGATTGTACTGGGTGTTCGTCAGTACATATTGATTAGGAATGCTTAATTGTCTACATTGTTGCCAGCAACAACAAAAGCGACAATAAAATTGTTTTTAAAATATATTATATATACAATCCACCCACCACAGTAGGCACCATTGAGTCGTATAGGATGGGCTTTTCCCAGCAAATTATCACTAATTAATTTGACTGCATAAATATCAATACAATCACATCACCTCCCATCAAAAGATCAAAAGAGGATATGGTCAGAGAATGCCGCATTGATTCTCTGTCTGCAGAGCACCCCTGCTTCATGACAGCGATATATGGATGAATGACCTTGCCGTAGAGATTGTTAGTCTTTATCCATCCCATTACCCAATTACAGAGCTGGCATGGCAGGCCTTTGTCCTAAATAGAAATGTGCAAGCAAACACAGTCAGACTTCTGACCCACTTTACATTCCATCCGCTCTCTGTTTCCTGCCCAATCTATAGAAGATAATGCAGGAGAATGAGCTTGGGCTTATTGCATTGTTCTGAACATGGCCTTAAAATAAGCAAAAAAAAAACAACAACAACAACAACAACAAAACATTTTGGATTGTATAAGGAAGTTGAAAGGAGAAGGGTAAGGAAGAAAATGGAAAAATGTTCCATAAATTTAATTTGTGTGGCTTTGTGTTTCTGTAACAAAGGTTTTTGTCACTTATTCATTGGATCACTGCAGAAAAATATCACGTTTCTTCTCAGGGCATGTCAGCGTTGTGTTCTGTTGGCAGGTTTGTGGTAGGTTTCCAAAATTAAAGCTAGTCTCACTAGGGTGGAAGTTTGGCTCAAGTTACTTTATGTGTTTAAATCATGTGTATATTATGTTGCCTTAATAACAATTCTCAGACTTCAATTATCAGAAGAAAAGCTTCTGGGTTTCATTTAAGGAAATGATGTTCAGCAACCATTCAGCATCCGTTCCAGCACATTTGCTGTCAAATAGACAGCTGTTGTCACTATTATTAGACAATTATAATGGCTCTCATGAGGTTTGGTATTCTTAAAGTCGACAAGACATGCTTAATTATTTGTCTGTATATTTGCCGTTGCTTAATTACTTCCTGCTATTCTGAAAGTAACTTGAAGAATGGATTAGCGACATTTTTGAAGTGGAAACACTAACACTACTTTATGCATGGTAGTAGCCATATGGTCCTTGACGAGGATATTAAAAGGTTTAAAATATTTTGTCTGTATTATGTGGCGCTAAGAAAGCCGTGTCTTTAAACACAGGTTTACAGGATGTTCTCCCTGACTTCCTGCGCAACCGCTTCGTGGAGGCAGCACTCAGCTATGTGGCATGTAATTCCGAGGGCGAGCTCTTGTGCCGCAACAACGACTGCTGGTGTCGATGTTCTGCCAAGTTCCCTGATTGCAACTGCCCCTTCTTGGATATCAGAGCCATGGAAGAGAGTCTTCGGAAGAGCAGGGAGGCCTGGATCACCTTGAATAATGAGTTTATTGAGTCAGGTAAGGATTCTGCTCCACTGTCTGCTGCTAAAAATAAGCTAGTGTTAGAATTTTCTCTGAAGTAATTAGTAGCACAAAGATCACAGTACAGCAAGCCATTCTTTGAAACACACTTAACCTGAGACACAAACATTACCTTGCTTTTGGGAAACTGGGACCAAGCTTGTAAAACATGGCCGCAGGAAGACTTTCAAGGCTTTTTGTAAACAGTGAGGAGAACACTGTCACTGTAGTAGAGCACTCAAAGTCTTTTTAGCTGTGAGGTAGAAGTGCATTTGACAAAGCCGAGTCTTCTGCAGCAGTGTTTGATGGTGACAGATGATTGATATGGGTGCTGCATTCCTATCCCTCTTTCTCAGTTTTCCCTCTTCAGGTATCTCACATTTTGTAAATGGAACATCTGTCAGCTTTTTTCTTTCTTTTTTTTCTGTATTTTTTTATTAATTTTACTTAGACCACAATTCTTATAAACAAGTACTTTCCTTTAAGCAGAAAGTTAAACATGGGATAGAAAATCCAGACCTTATTATTATGTAGGCTGCCATATGTTACCATAAAATTTAGCAAATAAGCAAGAGACAATAGAAAATACAGTTTAGACCAGGGCTTCGCAATGTCAGTTGTGAGAGTATCATTTATTATATATATTTACAAATGAACTATTAAATTTAGTAAATAATGCTAATACATCATATATTATGATATGTTATGCTTTATAAGTTGCTGTGAGTCAAATATAAATGAAGAGTGTACATGCTATTTTAGTGTTACTTCCCATTCTGACACTGTGAACTCGTAAGTATTCAGCAACAAAAAATACTAACAAGTTTTCTTATTACAATTAGTGTCTGAATTATTAAAACATCCCATGTAGCCTTCAGGAGGTTTAAAGTCAACACATACAGGCTAATTTTCTGTCTCAGGTTAGTTGTTAAATACAGTCACAGCAATAAGTAAGTACCCCACCTATCAATTTTAGATTTGTATTTATCAGGGGCTATTAGACTTTTTCTGGTCTTGACCAATATTCAATAAACAAACAAATATGCTCAGGTGACAACAAAATACACAACAGATCTCAAAATTTTCCCCCCAAAATAAACCAGGTGGAATATCATTGAGTGTGGCTGCCTTACTCATCAGTAAGAAGTGTGGCTGCCTTTACAAAAGCAGAACTTTGGGCAGTTTGCTGTTCTGGAGCACTCAGGTGTGTGTCTGCATCATAGCAAGAAAAAAGGAGCTCAGCCATGACCTCAAGAAGCAATTGTTGCTGCTCATCAATCTGGAAAGGTTTGTAAAGCCATCTCCAAACAATTTGAAATTCACCCTTCTACAGTGAGAGGAATTATTTACGAATGGAAAGCCTTCAAAACTGTTGCCAATCTTGCCAGGAGTGGGCGTCCCAGCAAATTCAGTCAGGTCAGACTGTTTAATGTTCAAAAACCCAAGAGCTACACCATGTGACCTACAGGCCTGTGTGAGCATATGAAATATTTATGTACATCAGAAGAAGAATGAACAAGTTACTAGGAAAATAGCCAGAAATCAGTTTGCAAAATTGCCCCTTAAATTCTGGAACAATATCATTTGGATTGAGGAGACCAAGTTGGAGATGTTTGATCATGATGCACAGCACCATGTTTGTGAAAAACTAAATACAGCTTTTAACAGAAACACCTCATCCCATCTGCCATGATGATTTGGGATTGTTTTATAGCCACAGGTCCCGAGAAACTTGCAGTCATCTGTCCAGCTACATGAGCAAAATGACAGTCATCCTAACACACCAGCAAACACACATCTGAATGGTTAGGAAGGAAAAGGAATGGCCAAGTCCAGACGTCAGCCCCATTGAGATGCTGTGGATGGATCTTAAGAGAGCTGTGCATAAATGAATGCCTTCACACATCAATGAACTGAAGCAATGTTGCAAAGAAGAGTGGTTCAAGAAGTTTCAAGTTTCTTTAACACCCGGTCTTTAAATGTTGGGTTACCTTTGGGAAAGAATGACTACATCGTGTCACCTGAGCTTACTTGACTGTGAAGACCACACAGTTGTTATTTAGGTCCTGATAAATAAAAACAGTATTGAAGAAGGGATTTCTTTTCTCCATGACTGTAACCTTTGACTTGTTTTCACTGTTCTGTTTGGACTTCATTGATCTGATAATGTCGTTGGCTGGAAAGGAGGTAGATAGAAAGAGTGACGTTGAACAGGCAAAAAGAAACAAGAGCCACAGCATATCTTCTCCCCACCCCCAAACATTTCCTCATCCAAACAGTGAACCAATCTGAGAGATAAGCCCAGGGTGTCTGAAAGGCCTTCTCTTCACTGTGATGGACCATTAATGAAAGTAGCCCAAATTCATTTAAGTGCATCACTGCATTCCTCCAAATGCATATCTACTTTCAGCAGGTGAGTGCTGGGCTTGAGAGAAAAGCTTTTTTATACAGTTTTATTTACTTTCTGTCAGAGAAATCAACTCCTATTATCAAAAGATAGCTCTAAAAATAAATTTCTAGATTGCCGATTCTCTTCTTGATATGCTAGAGGTTAAAGCACTGAAAACCATCAGCTTGTTTAGAGAAATAATTGGTTTTGATTGGCTGGTAGGTGGCCACTAATTTCTTGTAAGGAATTATAAGTCACAGTTCAGTCAGAATTAATCACAGTTCTGAATGAATCTGATTTTGATGCTTATATAAGCGTGTGAAATAGTAACCATGACAACAAGCATAAATAACAGTTTTGAATAGGATTGTATTTATGCTTCACTCTTGCCTTCACTACCTCACCGCTAGAAAATGCTACAAAAAATATTGCAAAAATGATTTGCCTACTTCAGTATTAAATTTCAGCATTTTTACCAATCGTCTACTTACCCTGCGCAACAAGCACCAGTAATGAACATTATTCATATTTCATGTTTACTTAATCTTGTAAGTGGCCATAGTGTAAAAGAAACAAATACTGTACTATTAATAGTGCACTGTTATAAGAAAATAATTATTTTTAATACTATCAGATCATAATATCTGACGGATATTTCACATGCTGGCATTATGAGTGTTTGTTGATTAATTGACTGATTAATATGAAGTGTTAATGGTAATGGCATGTAGAATCCCATCACTGATGCATACTTCTAGCTCTCACATAGAGCTGCTGCATTTAGATTGCATGCAAAGTTAAATCATACCTCATTCATAGCGTTGGACGTGTGGGACAGTAAGACAGCACTGAATGTGATAGCTGAGCATGCCACATTTCCCACAGCTAAGATTTACACCTTTGCAATTTTGCCACCAAGTAATTTTAGCACTTCCTTATTTTAATGATTGATTACATTTACAACTATAAATTTAGCCTTAAAAGCACAAGTGTTCTCCAGGATAAAAATCACCCTCCCCTGCCTCTCCAACCCCTGATATGCGGGATGCTAATTTTCTAAACCGATCCATTATGGTAATTAAAATCCTGCTTTCAAGTAAAGGAGAGTTGTTTGTTACATGATACAACCAACACACAGTTCTGGCACAGATTGCATCACCTTAAGAGATCTGTCAACAAAAATGCTCAAATTTATAGCTCCATTACTCAATAAAGCTTGTCCTCAGATATAGTGGCTTTGTCATTTGAAAATGATAGATTGCTGACACACAGCGAGTTTATCTTTTTTTCCCAGAAATTGATGATGCTAATTCTACAAAGGACACATACATACCAAGACACATACACAATCAAGACCTATTGTTTCTTGCAAGAATTAATTTCCTTCATCTCATTTCAAGCAACAGCAGACTAGTTTCATAGAATGTATGAGTATAATATGCTCAAGGGATATAATAATATTTCAAGTTTGGTTTAAATGATGTAAAGGTTCTATACTTTGAGACCGTAGCTGTGATGTACTCCCTATTTGCTTGTGCCCTCTGATATAAATTGCACTTGCACTTAGTGGTTGTTTTGTGAAGGCTTTCAGAAGCAAATTGCCTAAATGGTCACATACAAAAAAAGGTGAAGAAAACACTTAAACAATGTTCTTGCATGTGCTATTACATTTTGATAGCTATGGCGATTTCTGATACTAAAGAAAATGAATTGAATATCCACCCTTCGGTTGAAATAATTTGCACACACAATTGCTGGCCCCAGAATCACTTTCAGACATAATAGATCACATTGCAGGTGCTAAATTAATCTATTTGCATTAACACCAGCCGAAATTGCATATTCATTTAGTGAACCCTGCACAATTGAAGTGTTATTTTCCTTATATAAAAGACATAATTCTCTGTAGACCCAGTTTCAAAGTCTCATTTTTTTTTGCAGGTGTTATCAAGGTGTTATGTTTGCACATACTAACATTTAGTAAATCAGGGCCATAGAGAAATAGCATAGACATTTCTTAAAAGCATATACAGTGCTTGACATTTCATTGGGCTTTATCACTTTATATGGATTTAAGGTTGTGGTCAATTTTTGTGTGCCCAATAAAATAATTAGCAAACATTTACACTGGGCTTCAGCTACAAATTCAGTAACATTTGGGGCATGCATTGGCCGTTTCAACAGCTCAGATACTCGACAGAGAAAATGAGAGAGTACAGAGGTGTGGACTTTTCTTTGTAGCTTTATGATAGAGCTATTTGTTCATGTTGAGTCTTATCCAGTTCCCCTGCACTGAAATGATGTCAGAAGAGTAGACTTTTCAAATGCCATAGATCATAGCAGCTCAAAATTAATTTTTCAGGGAGACACTGCTGTTTCTATTATGTATGACTAAGCAAATTATTGTGACATCCATTATGTCTATAATGCACCAAACCCACTTTTCATGGTGAGCATTAAATCCCAACACAGCCCTCATCAGTGCATCAGTTGGAACATTGGAAGATCAATTGGCTTTATGCTATCTGCATGAGTAATGTGCGACTTAATAGTTTTTAATAACTCTTTGGTCACCTAGTGAGACTCACTGGAATGACACTGGAAAACTTCAGAAGTGACAAAACTAGACAAAACATGTTGCCTTATTTCCATCTCTAAAGTCTCAAAATTCAGTCAACCATATACCGCAGCCCTGTGAGTTAGAAATCGTAAAGCATGAGTATGTGACTGCTGAGTACATGCATAAAGAACATACACACATGCATGAAAGCTTCTCTGCACAATAGATTCACTGCTTCATGCTTGCAGGTAGCTTTGTGTATGCTCTCTAACAAGTATGCTCACTAGCACTGTTCCACACTCTTAGATCAGGCTCCCTTGTGCTCTCAATTAATAATGCTGTTTAAATAGCTGTGGATACAGAAACAGGAATTATCACTGAATGTTTTAAAATTAATGACATCAATTATTTTTACATTGTCTTGCTATAATTCTTTTGTTGATAATGAATTTATTTCAGGGATCTTATTGAAATGTAAATGTTTTTGGATTATATTGCCATGTGCAGCTTTTCTTTACATTGCTTAGGATTACCTGCCCCAGCCATCTTAACAGTAACCCCCAACAGGATTACCTAACATTCCAACCCCCTTAAGTTAAAGCCATGTTATATCCATTCACTCTTTTGGTTTATATGAACACTGCCTAGCACCAAGACCTACTGTGTGACCATTACAGTTTCATAGTGACCCTTGTCTCTTGAGAAGCTGGTCAGGTTTGATGGTTAGACCCACTAACCTCAGTAATTATAGCTTGTTCCACCAGAATGGAGCTGCATAGTCTCTCAGATACACTTCAGTGTTGTCCATAATAGTTACTATGGCGGAAAAGCATATAATCTGGTCAGACATGTGTGAATGCATCCTGACTCCATGAAACACATTGGACAGTGAGTTGTCTGATTGTTTGCAAATAGATTGTCTTCCATGCCGTATAATTCCAAATGAGCAAAACCACCTCTTTGAGATACAGGCTTGCCGTGAGAGGATGCATCTGCTTTCTGATTACAGTGGCTGAGCTCCAAGACAGTTGTGTGTCAGCCCATTTCCCGAGCTTGCTTGCCCACCTCAACATTGTTTGCAAGTTTATGCTTCCTTTGATGTTATTGTAAAACATCAGCTTGTGGGATCCTACAGCAAAACTGTGCACTGAACACAGAAAATCTGCATATGTAAGATATGTGGTAGTTTCTTGCACCTTTTATCTCAAAGGTCTCATGAGCATGCAAGAAATGACATGAGAGTAAAGTTCATGTCAATGAACTGCACAGTCTGCACAGCCAAAAAGTCTTTAAGCCACAGAGCTTCAACATATTTATTGAGGAGCTCCATCTGCCTCATCACTTGCTGCATAGCAGCCAATCATCTAGATAAAGAATTGCACACAAACTCTGGCATTGCAGCCTGGGAACACCCTGGGGATGACTCTGAATTAGCCTGTCACTCTACTATCTACAAACAGAAAAATCATATGTGTTCTACAGCCATTGGGATGTGGAAATATGCATCTGGTATAAGCAGCATATGGAATGACAGCTGTTTTAAAAACCAGAAAAAATCTTGAAAATAATCTGGCAAGGGACTCTGACTTGTATACTGTAAACACTATAAATAATACAATGTGGACAATGTGCTCAGTAACTCTGATCTGAAGTTATCAATCTTAATAGCTTTATTTGCAGAGCATTTATTGTAAACTGAGTTACAATAAAGCCCAATGTTGACTTTGGATTTTCAGACATGATGCCATGTTTTTGGTGCTTTGGTCAGTTTTATCCTGACTTGAGCCTTGATCAGCTGCTGCATAACAATTTTTTTTTTATACTGCAAACTTTAACGTAGGAGACTCAGACATCCAGTGCCTCCCGTACCTGTGCAGCGAAAAGTGTTTCACAAAATTTTGGACGTTGAGCTAGCTAAACTTGCCTTTACTTTGTGTCAATAGAGCAGTTGCACAGGATTGTTTGTCTCCTACAGCTTGGAGTGTGGCCTGTAAGATCTCTTTATCCACTGAATCTCCTGGTGTGGGCTTTGGCTCCATTAGGGCAATAAGAACATGTGACATGGTGTTAGATTTGCACATATTTAGGTTGTGCACCACATTGACACAGTGTGTGCCAAATGCTTTATCTGTTTGAACCACTAACGAAGCCACTGACCTCTCTACTGATGGCATTGATTTCAGTCAAAAGATTTGTCATTGCAGCCATTATGTGTCCTATTTTACAAGGGTGCAGATTCCCTGTGCTCTCAGTTGCATATTTGAGCTTCTTTATAGTACAAACCACTTGCTTTGAATGATAGAGCATTAAATGGATTGGGCATTTGATCCATTCACTTAAATGGAGGCTCCAGGTTTAGTTTTGCCGAGGTGGCATTGATGCCAGCATTTATGACATTAAGTAGTACTGCACTGTGTTGTTAGGTTAAAGTCTGACCTTCAGGATGTTTCACTGTCAGTCACTCAGCACTCAACTAAACTTGCTGTAGACAACAAGCTTAGACAACGAGATGCAGTAATTGCATCAGGCAGCTGTACCAAGCTCTGCATTTCACTGTGCTGTTGCATTGTAGCTAACAGCTCTTCTATTTGGCTCATGCCCTCTGCTAGCTTCTCTACTCTGCATTCCAACACAGTATAGGCGCTCATTCTCTCCCCTCCACTGGGCTGAGTAGCTGTCTTTCTTTTGATCACGTCATAGAGGAGCTCACCTTTCTTTTCCTAATGGGCCCTGTCACATCAGTCGTCTGCCTCACTCCCTGCTGCACTCCTCTGTGTTCAGGGGAAGTTGCTGAATAGACCATACTTGTTCTATAGCTTTTGAGATGCACTTCCTGCATCGGAATCAGCAATATACTGCAGATACAGCAAGAGCAAGATAAGTACTTGTCAAAGAGGATCTGGTCCTAAACTATATGGGGATTCATCGTATCTGTCATTCCAACTCCTTCGGGGATTGGAAGAAAGAACAGCTCACTACTGTGATCTAAAATACAAGAGATAGAAAGAGAAAAAAAATCAACACTTTTCAAGAAGTTACTTGTATATTAATTCCTTTGCATTCACAGCACCATGCCAATATAAACTATAGTATTTGTGTCTCTCTGAGTCAGAGGTGACTATCGATTAATCATTGTCAACATGCTCTCCTTGACGGTACAAAATTTTCCATAACAATTTTTCACACAGAGCACTTTTAGCATCTCGACTGAGCTTTTTCCATTTCTCAGCAAGATGAAAATGGGAAAGAGGATAAGTGTGACATAGCTGGGGCGTCTTACATGCCACACAGCCACAGTCACGAAGTGAGGATGCTGCTATTGTTTTTCAACTATGAAACAAGAACACGGGAAAAGTCAACAAGTTCTGGAAAGGAAGTGCCCTAGTAGAACGACCCTGAAACATAAGGAAGCAGAACTGTTATCATTCAGATGCAAATTGTTTATTCTGCTGTTCTCAGTAGAACAATAGAATACATGTACAATAGGATATTTGCACATAAACCCTTCTGGATTCTTTTTAGTACAGTCCTTCAGTAGTTCTTCCACTACACTCGCAGCAGCAGTATTTACACTTGGGGTCTGTAACAGTTCTTGAGAATTAATGTCAGTGATTTCGTAAGCACTTGCAAAGGCCACTTTTAGTAATCTGGAAAAGGCTTCACATTATATGCTTCATCATATATGCACAGCTATGAGGGTAAGACAGTAGCATTAATAAACATTCCTAGAAATAAACACCCAAGCTAATATTATCCACGCAGTTTACTGCAATGTAGTCTTTTTTGTACATTATAACCCATGTGCAATGAAGGCAATAATAATAATAATAATAATAATAATAATAATAACAATTATTATTATTATTATTATTATGATTATTATTATTATTATTTATTTATTTATAATGATGATTATGATTATTTGAGGTTTAAGAATAACGTAACCATTTCATTCAAAGAACAATGGCACTCCGCTTTTTGACAGTCTTCTCCGATCCTCTGTGGTTTTGGGTTCTGCTTGCTGATACGGTGTGTAATGTCCACAGACCATTGTATGGGGTGAAATGATATAATGTCATGCTATATTAATTTGTTTTTAAACCATTGTCTCCTGAAATCACACTGAGCTGGAATGAAAGCTAGTTAAATAGTTAATTTCTGAAGATGCTATACACAGGAATACATTAATGCTCATATTTCTTCAACTGCTTTTTTAAAAGGGTTTGTCTTAAATACCTTATGATGGATGCTCAATTTAATGTGTTGTTGTGAGGGACAAGTTTCTGTCTCACTGCACCGACTAGCACTGTACTGCACTGAAGAATCCAGCACTTTAAACAGACTCTTGAGCTTATTATGACACTTCTAAGCAGAATGCATCACCAATGCTCAAACCCTGAATGCAAGTAGCCTACACACTGCTTCAGGTTTTTTTTCAGAGAGGTCAAGAACCTCCAATCTGATCAAATGTCCTTGCCTGTAAATGCAAATACACAAGGCTTTCACTTCTCCGTTACTGGAATTTCAAGAAGGCTGGAAGTCACTTTTCACTTGTGCTTGGTGTAAGTGCATAACACAAGGGGAGTGGTAATTAGGTGTTAAAGAATGATCTAATGATGATAAAATGGTAATATAAAGTAATAAGGAGGAATTATGATGAGCAGATGTAGGCTAATAAGAAGAATGATATTGGAGGACATTTTAGTCATTGTTGCTTGTCCTTGGCAAGTGCAATAAAGTCACCTGCACTATTAAAATATTACTAAGGCTTTGTTTTCAGCGGTATTGAAGCAAATCAAATTAAAGCACTAAACAATTGAACAGTATTACACACTGCCACAGTGATTAAATGCCTTTTTTATTTTTCTTACACCATATTGCTAGGTAGTGCAAAAAAAACAAAACAAAACAAAAAAAAAGGCAACGCAAAATAGGAAATGGAGAGTTCATGGCACTGCAACTACATCTGAAAAAGAAAGCATGGTAAATGCCGCTCCTGACTTTCACCGTGTGCCTGTTGAAAATTGCAAATCCTGTTCACTTCAGGTTTAGAGAGTCTAGAAGAGTGAATGTGTTTATTCAGCCACAGCAATGCTTAATTCTAAGCAGGGATTATACAAAAGACACTTTTGTAGAGTATGATCGCTTTCCTGCATAAATCACGTCAAATGCTCAAACAAAAGCGAAATTTCATCTTCAATGAATTATTAAAAGGTTGTCCTTCCCTTGTTTGCTGAAGTGATTAATAGGTTTTAATAGTTCGGTTTTCTGGACCATTAAAGGTGCTGGCAGGATATGCAGTTCAATAACACATTCTTTATTTTGAAAACTTCAATCCATTTTCATGTTTATTGTCAACAGAATGTCAGAATTATATCTCTAAATTATTTAAACGTGGTATATGTGCTAGGAATGGATAATAAGACTACCGTCTATTTCTGTTCTTTCAAAGCTTTTGTGATTGCTGGTTGATTTTGCTCTTTGCTGCTGGAAAGCGTCCCTGAGCTCTTGCTGAATGTGTTGTGCCGGCACATCATGTGCTTAACAGAATATGTCCAGAATGTTAGGCTTTTAAAGGCTTTTTTTTTAGAGTGTACATCCTACGTATATCTCAAATACCAATCTAACATCCTCCGGCAAATCTGTAAGTTTCTGTCTTCTATTAGGGGTAAACGCCTCCCAAGCATACAATCTCAGCCCACGCTTCTGAAATGATGATGCACATTTCCTGACTTGCCAAATACCACTGTCATTTCCTACTGAGACTGTTCCACAGACCCCCTGCAGGTTTGCTTCAAAGGAAAGTTCCCTCATATAATTTTGGTAACTTCAGTAATGCCAGGAACATTTATCAGCAAGCTTCTCAATTCAAATATGGACATACATGTTGTTTTTTTGACTGGAGGAGTTTTCAGTATCACTGAGAGGCAGATGGAATGAAACACATTCAGGCAAAGAGTAAAATGTCATTCTTGTCTGGGAATGCTGGGATTGGATGATTGTCCTTGTGATTGTCGATCCCTGACTCTCAATAGAGGCCTACTGGGATCTAAAAACTACAAAATGACTCTTTTTAAGGACAGAACACTTCGTCTTAGTCTACCACCGGACTCTATATGGCACCTCTGTGCACTCCAAGGTGCCCTGGTGGAGAGCAGGATGACACCTTATTATTATACCCCTCAAACCTCCCTTGTCATTACAGTGTATGCACTGTAGTCAGGTGCACAGCTGGACTGGGATTAGAACGTAACTCTTCCATATGGCTTAGTAAAGCAACCACTATATAAGCAAAAAAGCGAGTATGAGTCATAAAAGGTCACACACACACACACACACACACACAATCAAATGGAATAAACAATTCTGGGAAACAGTACATATGACTACATTAAACTACTACCCCATCACAAGTGTAAAATAAGCAGTTTATAACTACAATGATATTCATGATAACTACACAGAGCTGAAATGGTGTCTGAAAATGATCTGGGACCTGGGAGGCATTACTCATTTAGAATCAGAAGACACACAACAGTGACTGCTACAGGAGACCTTGTCCTTCACCAGCCGGTTTATTTTGGGAATGACAAACAGCTGTCAATAAACCAGCAAAGTGATATACAGAATGGAAATAAGTTGAAACTGAGCTGGAATGCATATAAGTTGTATTTTCAGCATAGCAGGTATTGTCACCACATTTTCTAAACATGTCAGTTTGGGGCTACCTGACACCCAGAGCTATAGATAGCTGAGCTCTTCCGTTCTGTTGTCAAATGTGAGTTAGAACAAGGGCTTTTGGATGTTGCTACATGCCCACAGAGTACAAGATGCACCAACTCAGTAATTTGAGTTGGGTCAGACGGCTTCAGGTCACAGCTTCGTGTGAGTACACCAACATACCACAAAATAAATGCCCTCATGCACAGGCTACAAGCAACAATATAAGTACTTCTACCCAAAAGACTGGATACACTCGATTGAAATATGTGTCCACACTTTTGACCGGAAGCATATTTCTTAACATTTTGAAATGTATGGTTCGAAGACAAATGTTAGTGCAGTTGTCTAAATAAAATTCTGCATCAAAATGTATTTTAATAAGTAGAGTTTACTTCAATTCAGTTTTTAGCAATGGATATTGTTTTCAAAGCAGCTTTACAGGAATATAAATATTAGAATATTTTTTTTTTACAAAGTTTTTAATCTTTATTTATCTGTAATGAGCAAGCCAAGTATAGTCAAGTGCAGCTTTTGAGCAACTTATAAGTAAGAACATCAGTGTAATTTCTAAATTCATTACAGTTTTAACATAAATTTTTTCCTACCGAAGCCAACAAATGTTCATTGATGGAGATATTGGTGGAGAAATGAAATTGTTTCCCCAAAGAAGTAGCTTTCATTTAGAATCTAGGAGAAACAGTTTGGAGCTCGGCCTATCTGTGAGCCTCCTGGGTGAAGTGTCCTCATGAATCTGACTGAGAAGTTGCCAGGAGTGTGCAAAGCTTCAACAGGATCTATATGTATGTGTATATATATGTATTAAATATAGCCCATTTTGAGACACCACTATATAAAGTCTGAAGTTTTGTTGATACACCAAGCTTTGATGCTTGGCAGAGCATTGTCAGGAATTGTCAATGGACACAAGTACAGATCTTTATACTAAATAAAATGCAGACAGGTAACCAAACATTGAAAACAAGAGCCCAAAATTTTTAACAGATGAAACTATGCAAAAATATCCAGACTATAGCACATATGACAACACATGAGCATGACAGTGACAAAAGCTTAACAGTCAGGCACTGAAACTTATATAACAATGCTGATCAGGGTGAAAAGAGACACAGGTGCAAGTGATAGACAATGTGACATGCTGGGGCTGATGGGAAATGTACTTCAGTGCCCCTTTGGTCATCATGACTGTCAATACGTGCACCACATGTACAACACATACTCTACTGTCACTAAGTGTTTATGACAATTGTCTTAACATCACAGAAACTCTGCTTTTAGTTGTTGTTCCTTCAGCTGCTCCCTGTTTGAGGCCACCACAGCTGATCATATGGTCCACATAATACAGGTTTTATGCCCTTTTATGCCCTTCCTGATGCATCCCTGTCATTTTATCTGGGCTTGGGACCAGAACTAAGAGTTAACCCCTAAGTGACTGGGTTAGTTCCCAGACCAGGAATCAAACGCATGCCACGGCAATGAGAGCAAGGGATCCTGCTGCTGGACCACCAGGGGACACCAATAAGTCTGCTTTCAGTAGTTCTGAGAAAAGATTCTTTTGTACTTATTTTAGTGGTTATTTTTATATTGAAATACAAAATTCCTATTATTTTAAATAAGTATATACAGCAAAAAATAAATAATAACAGTGTTTCAGGGGTTGGATAGCTTTTATTTTCTTTATTTTAACATAAACACATCTAAAAAATTCACTGTAATTTAGTAGATGTATTTATATTGCTTAAGAACAGTATTAAATTACAGTGCATTCAATTTTAAATTTCTTCTCATGCTATAAAATCTATCATTGATAGTTTACTATATTTTTAAAAAAAATTAAGCAAATAAATGCCAGATAATGTGGCAAACATCTTATAAAGCATTTTCCCACCATTTGACACTCCCAATGATTCAGAACAAAGCAAAATCAAAACACATTTCAGTGCAGTAAATTACAAAGCGTATGAGACACAGGCATGTCAGAGAAGTTCTCACTCGAGATGCCCGATCAATAGCAGCCATTCATTACCCCAGGCTCTGCAGTGAGCTTTGAAATATAAGCTCATATCAGTAGCTGTGTACTCGACCAACAGTGGACAAAGATTGAGTAAACAACACGGGAAACCATCTCATTTCTTCAAAATCATCCCCCATCCAAAAGGAATCTCTCTTGTTGATACAAGAGGTGCCTGTTTTTCAGTTAGCATATGGATTTCAGAGCCAGCACAGAGTTACCAGTGTCACAGGTAATATATACAAACTCAATAAATGTCTGATTGGTCGGGTCAAATATTGCTCTTTCAAGACCAAGTGTCGATGCGGCTGAGTTAGTACAAACGACAAGGTCACAAACCACTCTGAGCCGAGCAAATACGACCCGTTTGGCCGTGGACAAAATAACTAATGGCACTGGGACACAGTATTTACAAAATAAAGAGTGGAATCTGCACATGTGAGGTAGCTATAAGACCTACATACACTCTCATACTGTATGTCTGTACATGGATTTTGGTTTTCAATTCAATTCAGTTTTATTTGTAACAATGGACATTGTCTCAAAGCAGCTTTAGAGGAATATAAAAAATACAGAATAAAATATGATAAAGTTTAAACTTATATTGTTTATCCCTAATGAGCATGCCAGCGGCAACGGTAGCAAGGAAAAACTCCCTGAGATGATATGAGGAAGAAACCTTGAAAGGAACCAGACTAAAAAGGGAAGCCATCCTCAAGTGGGTGACACCGGAGAGTGTGATTATGAATCACTTTCTTTCTATAGCTGTACACTATATAGTCAAATGCGATTATATAACCAGGAAGCAATTTATAAGCTAGGGCATCAGCTTAACATTAATTCCTTCCTGCTGAAGTCTTCAAATGTTCAATGATGGAGACCTGAGCACAAAAAACAGGGTAGTTCAACACCACCACTATGGTCTCCAAGGTTGACCATACAAAGGGTGCATACTTTTCATCATCTCATAAGTGAGGTTTAAACTCGTTATGCAATGACTCTTAAAACATTTGATCTGTTTTATCAATTTAACTAAAACTTAAATAAGGCATGTCTCTTAAAGCACAGCATTAATTCGTTACTTATTATTAAAAAGTATTAAATTTACTGACTCCATACAGCTGACATAATTATAAATTCTGTATGATTAATTAAACAAGTACTCACACAAGAACTATCAAGCAACTTGAAATGTATTCAGATATCAGCTACCAAATGTTAACTTACATAACCTCAGCCAGTGCTTGCAGTGGAAACAGACTGAATTCAACTGAGTACACAAAACCTGAGTTAAATTAAAGCTGTATGTCTCTATCTGGAAATAAAGCTGCTAGGACATGACATGTGAGGCTTTTTTTTTTTAATGAAACAGTTCTCGGATCAGATCTCGGATGGGTAAGCACGCTCTCTCTGGGTTTCTCTACATGTACACTGCTTCAACGTAAAAGTTACTTTGATAAAGACAGCAATCTTTTCTGTCACTCCGTAGCATGAATATGTTTCTTCTCTGAGAAGTTTGGACAGTCCTTCTTATTCCCCACTGTGATTTAGGGTTTGCTCCAAGGCTTTTTACTGATGTGAGATATTTGGTAATTGCTGGCGCATCACTGTGCCTCGCCGGAAGGAGACTTCTATTCGTCTGCCCTGCTGAATTATGTATTTGCTAAGATCAATATGAAGAAGTGAAAACTGACATATACATGAGGTTTCCTCTAATGTTGTGTGCATGATTGTCTATAAAGATACTCGGAGAGGTCCGCTGTGTGTTATTACTGACTGATTTAAACAGGTGAGCTGCAGATAAAAGGCAAAACTCTAATGTGCCGCTCTGAAATGGAACTTCAAAGGGAAATGCAAATTTAAGCACATGTTAATGGCTGGCAATAACGCCTTAATGGAGGTGAATTCAGAGATTTGTGACTTATTCTCTGCTTGAAGCATTTTCAAGATATAGCTGATAAAGTTGAGCTTTTATTCTGGACAGATGATTTATTAGCAGCATGAGTAGCTAATAGTGAAGTCGAAGAGAAAGCTGAAGTCGAAGAGAAAGTTTTCCTGAAATCAAACTACAGTCAACAAACCAAAGACTACACATTATTTCACATCGTTTTAAAGAAGTTTTGTTTTAAAATGTAATACCTGTAATTTATCACTGGTTACTGTTATAACATTCTGTGGCCTGTTTATTCAAATAGTGAATAGCGTTGTGTTCATGCTTTCAGGAAGGAGTTAGTATTCAGTTTATAATGAACTCTGTAATGGAATTACGCTGACCTATTAGTCGCTCAGGAGCTCTCGGTTGCACAATTCCACTTGACTTATTATTTACTTCTACATTATTTACTGTCCAGTGTCACCCAAAAGAGGATGGATTCCCTTCTAAGTCTGGTTCCTAAAGGTTTCTTCCTCATATTGTCTCAGGGAGTCTTTCCTTGCCACAGTCACCGGAGGCTTGCTCATTAGGGATAAATGTTAGAGATAAATATTAACTTTCTTTCAAGCTGCTTTGAGACAATGTCCATTGTTAAAAGCGCTATACAAATAAATTGAACTGAATTCAATGGTATAGGTTTTTGTGTAAGAAGAGAAATCATATGAATGACACAAGATGTCGAAGCAGTGATTCTCACAGTGATATTGCCCTGAGAATCCAGTATCACCATTAAGAGTCTGGCTTTCCTTTGAGTCTGGTGCCACAAATGGTATCTTCATGTTGATTTGTGGCAGTGTCTTGTAAAATTGTCTTTTTCATAAACAAATTGTTACGTATTTATATTATAGGTACAGATCGATGCATTTTGTGCCTGTGATTTGTGCCAAGACCTGTGAACAAACCATAGATGTAACAGAATACAAATACTATATACTCTTAATACATATAATATATAATACTATAAAATTAAATACTTAATCATTTATTTTGAATGATAATGTTTTTATTAGTAGTGTTATTAGTATTTTTTTTTCTCCAGTAGTCCAACCTAAACATTGCTTTATTAAGTTCCAAATTAAAATCATATTTTGATACCAGCTGGCTGAAAATTATAAAAAAAAAATATGTACATTTATTTATAGACACTTCTCCATAAAGCCTGTGCAGCACACATATCTCTACTGGGGAACACTTAAAAATAAAAATATGAACTTGTACATTCATAGTATGTTTTATTGAACTTTCTCCATCCATTATTAACAGAAAATCTCCTTGATAAACATCTGTGCTTTATACAAAGAAGTTATTTAGATTAGGAGCAACACTGTGGCTTCCCAGCTTCGTAGAAGATTCTATTCCAGTGAATATTCTGAACCCAAAAACAAAATAAAATCTGATAAATATAACTAATGAACAGTTCTCTCATTTGGAAATATACTATTCTGAAAAGCATTTCTCTGTCTTACTCAGCATGACAAGAATATCCACAGGCCGGTAGTTGAGATAAATTATGAACTTGAGTTCATAAACATGTTCACGAGGAACATACTTAGCTAAAGGAAGTTTCTGCAAATTGCTGTGGGGTTACATTTTCAGTGTTTTGCAGCATTTCTGGGGGCATAGTTCTAGTCATACATTTACAGATATTTGAAGCACTAAAGAAACTTGAGTCTGACTTATTGACTTCTAAGACTGGATTGTACAATTCTGCATATGAGCTAACAAATATGATTATCTTCTCTTGAATCTTCATCATCATTGGCTGATTGATTCATTGAATGACTAAAGCCTCACGCAGACCATCTTCTACTAGGTGACAAATGGCCTGATCACAGCAGCCTGCTGGAGCACAACATACATACATTTTTTATGAAATTATTTTCTGCTTACAAACCACGCATCGATGCATTTTCTGCTGGATGCTGATAAATTTTTAAAATGGATCTCTAAGCATAATATTTACACATTGACATGCATTGGCGTTGTCAATCACATGCAGTAAGAGATCTGAGCATCTACATCTCCCCAGAAGAGTCTTTCAGTCAGAAAGGTGCACATGTGTAGTGTTTGATGCTTAATTATTGTCTAATACTGAACAGGAAGTGCCAAAAGTTCAATACATAACCCTAGATAATTCAATTATTCAATCAAATGCCAAATCTGGACTTTAGTGCTTCTTTTTTTATATATATAATTAAAATGACGACCAGTGTTCTAGGCATTGGTTTCTTCTCACAGGGGTCATGTGGTTATCTTTATTAGCTGCTCATAGCTGGAAATGTGGAGATAGTATATCTGAAAACAAGATGTAAGCTACATAAATGAGGATGGGGTTTCCTTTTGAGTCTGGTTCTTCTCAAGGTTTCCTCCTTGGATCATCTCAGGGAGTTTTTCCTCACCACTGTTGCCTCAGGCCTGCTCATTAGGGATAAACTTTAAACCTTTTTCTATACTTCCATAAAGCTGCTTTGAGACAAGGTCCATTGTTAAAATTGTAAATAAACTGAATAATTGAAGTGAATGTAGTCCAGTGCACTGGTGATCAGGACAGATGAGTGAATTACTTGCAGTTGTTAACTCCTTTACTCTGTCATGGTCTCACTGCATGACAGAGAGGAACCTCTAACATTTAATTAAATAGACTGCAGGTCTTGTGACATTTTACTGCATGTGTCCTCTATACTATTGTAACAACCTGCATGAGGAAAATAATAATCCTTCTATTTTCGTATTGAAGTTATGCATTTTTTATAAAGGTGAGTATGGTTTTTTTAGGGAATCCAATTTATCACTTTGGAAAACAATATTGTGAAAGATAATCTGGATCTGGTCTTGTGTCAGTGCAGTGTTATTGTGCTGTTGTAGAACATCAGTCTGAACACTCCCTCAAACATTTCAAATTGGCAGAGGCAGCTGTGGCCTAAAAGAAGTCTATGAATGATTGAAGAAGGACATTAAATTAGCCCGAGCACGCTGTTGTAGATATATAACACCCTCCAAGCTGCTCAGGATTTACAGGCATATCATTTTGTGTGTTTACTTCATATCCTGTAAAACACCATATGTGAACACACAAAGAACAGCCTCATTTTTCTTTGACAGGAATTCATATCGTCTTTTGTTTGAACAATGTGAAAAGATTTGTGCATCCCACACCCATGGAGATCCTGCAAGCCACCCACCTTGTGCTTATTTTAAGTAAACCTCATTTAAGTCAACCTCATTCATCCAGTTGGCCCATTTAAGTTCAGAGCTGCTCCCAGTGCATTTACAACCTGTAGCATGGCACACAGATATGCTGCACTTAACAGACCATTATAAACGCATGCATCACCCTAATGGCTAGTAATGTGCAACCAATGATTGCATTGTTTTGCCAGAGATATTTTTCTTAGATGCTGCATATTTGTGAAATCTCCTTTCTTCACTGTAGACAGCATTAGCCCTTTAAAGATGCTACACAATGTGTGCATATAAATTAAAAAAGATTATGAAAATAATCAGTATCAAACAAAATGTGTCTGACTGTCTGAATGCAAGCATTTATACCAACAAATTACAGTTTGAAATTTCTGGAAAAAGATGAGGAAATATGTGTATTACTCAAGGTTAATCTCTGTTATGATGTTTTGGAGGCTGAGATCTTTAGAGCTCTTCTTGGCCTTGTTGAAGAACACACCAGAGTGCAATAAGGAGCAAGCTGATGGCATGGCACTTCCAACAGCAGGGATATTTGTTTATGGTTTGGTATATACGCTTACTATAACAGGGAACATGGGCAATAATTTTGGGTTATAATTTGGGATTTGATAATTTGAGGTTTTAATAACAGAAATAAATTGAACTGAATTCAATGGTATAGGTTTTTGTGTAAGAAGAGAAATCATATGAATGACACAAGATGTCGAAGCAGTGATTCTCACAGTGATATTGCCCTGAGAATCCAGTATCACCATTAAGAGTCTGGCTTTCCTTTGAGTCTGGTGCCACAAATGGTATCTTCATGTTGATTTGTGGCAGTGTCTTGTAAAATTGTCTTTTTCATAAACAAATTGTTACGTATTTATATTATAGGTACAGATCGATGCATTTTGTGCCTGTGATTTGTGCCAAGACCTGTGAACAAACCATAGATGTAACAGAATACAAATACTATATACTCTTAATACATATAATATATAATACTATAAAATTAAATACTTAATCATTTATTTTGAATGATAATGTTTTTATTAGTAGTGTTATTAGTATTTTTTTTTCTCCAGTAGTCCAACCTAAACATTGCTTTATTAAGTTCCAAATTAAAATCATATTTTGATACCAGCTGGCTGAAAATTATAAAAAAAAAATATGTACATTTATTTATAGACACTTCTCCATAAAGCCTGTGCAGCACACATATCACTACTGGGGAACACTTAAAAATAAAAATATGAACTTGTACATTCATAGTATGTTTTATTGAACTTTCTCCATCCATTATTAACAGAAAATCTCCTTGATAAACATCTGTGCTTTATACAAAGAAGTTATTTAGATTAGGAGCAACACTGTGGCTTCCCAGCTTCGTATTCATTGCCGTCTAAACAAACATACACCAGCAAAATGTATCTTCACCACTGACCATAGATATTCCTAGCACTCAAATGAGTAACAGGTCATGATCCATGGTAAAGCCAAGCTTGCTTTGAAATGAAGAACGGTATGACAATGAACGTCAGTGCATCCCAGTTCAAGTCACTCTGCTTTAAGATTATATCCGACTCTACAAATCTTTCTGCAGCATTTTTGCAAGGAAGAGACCTGTCAAATCTACATTAGCATTCAGCTAAGCACCTGGCCTCAGATAACTCAAACTGTCTGCCAATCCAGTCATCTGATTAATGGAGAAAAATTCCTTGAGCTTGTCAGGAAAAAAAGGCATCACATTTTGGTGAACATCAGAAAATAAGTTTCATGTCAGTCTCATCATGGCCTGGAACTGAAAATCCAAGCCTCAGATCTCTCCAGCCCAAAATTATCTCTGATTTTATGGTGAAGACTCGAGGAAATCATTCTGCATGATGTAGTAAGGAAAATAGTGTTCAGTGTTCAGGAATTGCCTGACCTCAGAGTGTTCAACCACTGATCCAGATTTCTGCGTAAAAGAGAGAAGTTGAAATGCACATCAGTTTTTAATTGTTCAGGCGTCTGTGTACTGATGTAAACACCTTACACGATCATTTTGTTTCCTGATAGAAAAATCTAGGCAGGGTGATCTTCCTGTCATAGATTTATTTGTGACTTACTTCTCAGAATAGTGCTGCATTGAAACTCCTGCACCATTGAGCTGATAGTGTTTAAGAAAGACCAGGCAAAATTTTGTCCAACTGAGGCTGGAAATGGCCTAATCGTAGCTCTGGCAGCCACCAGCTTCTTCAGATAGCTCATAATTCTACAGCTTGCAGCCTCCCATTCCCCTGACCAATCTGTGATTAATGCCGTCTCCTCAGGGGGCTGAACAACTCCTGCAGCTCCAAACTCAAACTCCTATTAGAGACAAAAAAAGACATATAGAGGCCAGCGGCTATGTCTCTCATCCTGCTACACGTAGCATATAAATCTTTCCATGAACAAAAGAAAAAGACTTAATATAATATAAATTACACAACACAACACCGATCAGTCAGAAGCAAAAAGAAACCGTGAAGAAGGCCAACAGCCCCCATTTTCATATCCATAATCAGTTTCATCTCATTAAGATCTAAACACATCTAATGAGATTTTATTTTTATTCAGCACACGCTGCTATTTGGTGATGACGGACTGGAATTTCATCCAGTCCTGATTTTTTATGTTAAACCAGACGGCATTGGTGATGATAATTACGTTTTACCTCTATTTAGATGCAAAGCAGTTCATTACAGGTATAATGAACTTGAGAATCCTATTTGCCTCAGATGAAATAGCATATGACCAGATTATAATAGATTAGAATAAAATTCAAATTGGAAAGTTATATATAGATATGTTTATCTAGTTGCAGTCTGATATGAAAACTTAGTGTTGTTCTGGCTTTTAGTCAAATAGCTCACACATCATTCATGTCCTGAAGACATTTATACAGATAAACCAGGACTTTTGTACAAGGGGTAGTAAAGTCAAATAACTCAAGAAAATAAATATTGCAGAGTTATTTAAAGTGTTCTTTTGGACTACAACTATTTTATTTCTATAGTACTTTTAACTATGGACATATAAGTATATAGCTTTAGGATATAAATTCTAAACACATTTATCCATAATGAGCAAGCCAGAGGTGAGGAAAAACTCACTGAGGTGATACTAGGAAGAAACGTTGAAAGAAACTTCTCAAAACGACTCAAAATGGAATCCATCCTCATCTGGGTGACACAGAATAGTGCCAGTATAACTCATTTCCTATCTCAAACTGTGTGCTATATTGTAAAAAGGTACAATTCATTCTACTTTACATAACATAAGTCTGTCTTGTTAATGTTATCAGCTGGTCACTGATAGAGACTTGAGTGCTAAATTGTTTGTGGCAATTGCGGTCCAAAGTCATCTTCATGGTTTCTAAGTGGTAACATCCTCAGCAGTCCCATGTATCTTTAGTCTGTTCATGTGTGTTCATTCTCAGCAGCAGCAAACAGCCAATAAGTGATGAAACTCCAACCAGAAGTAGAGCATCAGGATGGATCAGGCAGGTCCAGAGTGCAGAACTTGTCAGGATCACATTTATAGTAAAACATTTTTTTTTCTCTATCAGAACACATAAAATTGGCATTCTTTGGCATTCCAGAGATTCTATAGTTGCCCTCTGAATGTTTTATACCACTGATATTTTTTCTCACACTGTATTGACAGCACTTCCTACTATTCCCACACTGTCTGATCCACTATAGTGCTATGTTCAGACAGAATTGCTGTCTATGGCTGGATTACAGATTCTTGGCATTCCTTTTGTATCTTTTGATCAGGGTTTCTGCAGCTTTCAGAGTCGTATTTCTGTATTTTGTGTTGCAGTGTATCGAGGAGTCATTACTTATGAGTAATATGTGATTTTGAAATGATGCATTTTTCAATAAATGAGAGATGAGAAAATGCTTAATAACATTCTACATTCAGAGACAATATACATTCAGTGGCCTGTTTTCTTTGTCCTTTTGTGCTAGCCTGTAAAAAGGGCAGGTTAATTGCTGCTGTGTATTGGCCACTGACCCCCTCATTAAAGAGGTGTAATTCTGTACTGACCCCTCACATCAACAGGGGAGAGTGGCCCGCACTTTTCTACAGGGTGGTTTGAACACTAGGCAACTATTCAGATATCGGATGCAGGTGTGCACTGGGCTTGTATAATGAGCAGCACTATGTGGGTCTTTGGGGAAAAAGAGAATTTTGTCTTCAGGGCAGTAGTGCTAAAACATCCAGAGCTCATTTACAGATGTCCGTTGTTTCCTAATTTGGAGCCCTGCACTGCAAAGCCCATGGTCTGGCATCTAATTGAACATAATTAGACTGCTGTAGTTCTTATTTCCTCTCCTGTTTATGATCATTTGGACTATTCATTTACCAGGCTGAAATATTATATGCAGTGTCTGTGATTGAAAATAGCCAGATTCATTTATTGGTACCATTTTAAAAAAGAGCTGGATCGTTCATGAATTTAAACACGAAGTTATAACGGCCAGAAAAAGAGGTGGATAGGCAGAGCACATTCCCTAAGTGTGCCACGAATACTAATGAGCCTTCTTCAGCAGCAGGACAACCTGGAAAGAGAGAGATAAAGGGGAGAAGAGGGCAGGATAAGAAAGAGAGGACAAGTCACTAAGGAGAAGAGAAGTGAGAGATGAGATCTATCAGCCAGAGCAGCAAAAGGAAAAACACAGACCACATCAAGTCAAAAACACAGACAGAAAGGCAGAGACAGGTGTGCTTTCATGGCTGTGTTTCATTGCTGAGCATAGCAGACAGCCAGGTCTGGGCTCTCTTTTACTGAACACAATGAAACAGCTTTCATTAGGAAACATCTCTATACAGGTATGCTTCTGTGCATTTTAACATTAACACTTCCGACTAGGTTTTATGGAAATTAAGTAGCAAGCCTTATAAGTGAGACATTGATGAATGAGACAGTGTCACTTGATAATTGACATAGTTTCCTACTAACATATATATGCATATTTAAATGATGAGAGTAATTTGCAGTGAGCGGGAGATGACAGTTCAATGCTAATAAACCAAGAATGGGTTTAAAATGGAACAAAAAATGTGACAGAGATCATTATTAGAAAGTTGATTCTTATGAAGGTCACATTGATGAGTCTGAGACAGACTGAGAGAGAGAGCGAGAGAGAGAGAGAGAGAACACAGCTGGTCATGGATGAGTAGAGCAGTGGGTAAACTGAGCTCAAACGACTCTCTGAGCCAAACCCAATGTTATCCAACACTGATTCGGTCTTATTGGTGGGAGCCTATGGGCTTGCCGTCTTACACGGGATCATTGCACATTATAATTGCCTGGGACAGCAGGGTGTTCAGTGGAACCCAAGCTACATGTCCAATAGCCTGAAGAAATCCCCAGGAGGTCGCTCATTTCTCACTGTCCACATCTGCACAAGTGTCTTTATTTCCAAAGACTGCCAGTGTCAGCTCAACCATTTCTCCAAGTTAAAATGGGCATTAGGATAATTTCAGTTTGATGTTGTCCCTGAAGTCTGAGGTGTTCTTGCTTGTTCAGCATTTACAGCAAGCAAATCGGACTGGTGCCTATGTTCCACAGCTATTGCTATTGCACTTCATCCAGGGAACAATTATGCTTCACATCTATATTTGCTTTGGAAACTCAGAAAAGGGACACAAGCAGAGAAATTAAGTGCTGATTGCTGTTTTTCTACAACATTCCTTTTTTTTCACTCAGCCTCCACACCTTTTGAGCCACTAACTGTGCATTTCCTTGAGATGTTCAGGTTGTTATCTAAAATGTCACTTCTCCCTACCCACGTTTCACAGCCAATTACTCTGAATCAAAGCTCTTATGGTTCACTTGTAACATCAGCTAATTTCTGCTGGTTATTTTCACTCAAGGTTCAGTGTTTCATGTCCAGAATGCCTCAGATTTGCCACATGGTGTATAGGTTGTTATAATATGAGTTGTGTCCTTGTTTGTTTTTTGTGTTTTTTTCAGATGAGTTTAAGACCTTTCTAAAGAAGCTGCCCACTGATCACTTTCTGAATACTACGGCTATCCTGAAGTTCTGGAGTTTGGACACAGCCTTGCAGAGACGCCATGCTCAGCTGGAGACCAGCACTAAACTAATCTTTGGCAAAGCCAGCAAAACAGTGCGGAAACTCTTCACCCTCAGCAAGCGCTGTCCCAAACAGCCAAAGATCAGCCTGCCCAGAGAAAGGTAATGTGCCTTTTCCCTTTAAAATGCTGTACTTGCTTAATAGAATGTTCTAAATTTAGCATATAGATAAGATGAAATAGGAGTTCTTCTAAGAAGAAGTCACGCTGAGCAGGATTTAGGATGGGGTTGGGGTAAGGGGTAAGTGCACTTACAGCTCTTGGGATGATACAGTTGTGTTCTTGTGGGAATATTCTTGTAACACTTTCCAGATTTTAGAGGAACAAAGAGATCGAGTGCACAAACAAATAGGGATAAGAATGAAGAATGTGCTGGATGGGTTATGCCTCTTGAAATGCTGCTAGTCTTCCTGTACAGACAGTTAGATGTCATCCATGTTCAGCAGCTTTGTCCCTGGGCAGTTTTCACAACTCTGTACAAGTCTGTTTGGTCAGCCACAGTGCAGCTGATGTACTACGCTGTGTACATGTACTCTGGCTTTTTTAAATTTCCGTAGGAAGAGTGATCTCTGTTATGCCTTTGCACTAGGTGGAAACCAGAACATAACAGATCTTTGTGAAGGAGACCCAGAGGAGCTTGAAACTAGAAGTAAAGGCAGGGGTGATCCTCGACTTCCTGAAATCAACAGTGATCACTTTCTCTACTTTCTTTGGTGTTGAAGGTCATGATGTTTTCTAGACACCACTCTGCTTGGTGTTGCTTTGTAGGCCTGTTGTTATTTAATATCAGTCCCACTATGGTGATGTCCTCTGAGAATTTGGCTAGGGTGTTGGAAGTGTGGATCAGGATGCAGTCAGGTGTAAACAGAAAGAGAATAGAAAGGTGTTGAAGTCACAGCCCTGCAGTGCTTGTGTTCAAAACCATCTCACATCTTTCTCGGACTGGACAGTCTCAGATCTGTTAGTTAAGAAATCCAGGATCAGAGTAAAGTTATTCAGGCATAGACTGCTATGATTTTTAGTATTAAGTATGAAATTTTAAAACATTGTTAAAACCATCAGGCTTCCGGGGAAAATAAAGAACAAATTAAAGATTAAACACATTAAAAAGCTAAAAGTTTTGATGCTTCAAATATGTTAGGCTATGTGACTCACTGTCAAGACCATCTGTGTCATCTGTATATCTGCTTGCTCAGAGAGGATGATGGCTTTGATACAGTATCTGTCTTTATATCAGACTTTTGAGGCACTTGCAGCAGCTGGGTGACAGTCGTTTCACTGCTGACATTTTCCAACAAGGAACAGTGGTGGAGTTCAGAGACTATATCTTGCTATATATGTTGGTAAACACCTCAAATGCAACCCAGGACTGGCTGTTTGTTGATGCTAATTCGCAAGTGTTTAGCACAGTGATTGTGCTATTGCTGTTCTTGTTGTCGACAAAGAACTGGTTTCGAATGGCAGGGATGTAAATGATTACAATGTAATGATAAATTATTGCTGGGATAGAGTGAGGTCTTATTTCTGGAATACATTATGGCTTTGCATCCAGATGTGCATTTGTTTTATATGGGCAGCTATAAATACCGACATGACTCGAGGAGAAACTGTACCTTGGGGTTCAAACATATATTCTGAGGAGTGTCTTAAGGTTTGTGCAGTCTCCTGCAACTATTTCAACACTGTCTAGGAGTGAAGTCAACTGTTCTTATTCATGGAAATATTGTTTGATAAAAGATTGTGGTAAATAAAACTTTTGTATTATCACTACTGCTACTTCTGTACAGATCAGGATAAGAAGTCTTTTTTTTATGTTTCACCATCTCAGTGAACACCTTCACAACAGCACAACACACAAACATGCTTCTGAAACATTTTTAGATGTGAGTCTGACTTACATCAAGCACAGTACACAGGTATTCAAAGTCAAAGTCAAAGAAGCTTTATTGTCACTTCAACCATATATAGCTGATGCAGTACACAGTGAAATGAATCAACGTTCCTCCTACCAAAGGTGCTACACATAACAAAGACAAAGTACAGTGACGCAGACAAACATAGAGCTAAACATAGAGATAAAGCTAAACTATACTTAAGGTGCGATCTTTAGTAAAACTAGACATACAACAGAAGTGCACAGGGTGACAAGACAAGACAGTGCAGACAAACAACATATAGACCGATATACCATTGATTTTATATCACATTTCAGAATGCCGTGAATCCAGCTGTGGTAGAAAGTGAAGCGCACATATATACAGCAGTTTATGGTTACTAGCCTTCAGCTGGAGAAAATTACTACTGTTCGTCAGTTATATTTAAGCACAGTGAGATGTAAGCTTGCATACACTGTATGGATCTGGTGTGAATTCTGAATAGTTTGTAAATGCTGAGCAGTTCAAGTTCATGCAGGACAAATCTGCCTCACTGGCCTTGTATTTGGTCTTTAGCTTTTATCTGACTTCTGAGATCTTGTATTGAAAAGTTGTATATACTTTATTTTTTTAAAAATCCCCTTATGACAACATGCGAAGTTTGTGATCTTTACCAAATGCATGTGTGTAATATTCAGTATTCGGTTGCACATTAAACCAACAACCACAATTAATACATAAATATTAATTCTAGTACATAAATATTAATTCTATATATTAAAATTCCCTTAAGTAGCATTACTTTACTTAACAAACCGTGAACTGCAGCACTAATACACCAAATGCCATGTTAATAAACACTTGCAAAGACTAAATGTTTATTCAGTGCATGAAAAAATTGCTGCATGTTGGCTGTTAATAAGTTGCTCTCCAGGTGTAGAAAATGGAGCTTCACCTCTTAGTAACTTGCCAGTTAACGACTGATAATAACCATTAATTAAGATGTTGGTTATTGTGGCATTAATTTAGCTTATAGATGACATGAACATTGGTTAATGTGGTTGTTGATTATTTGTCTTGTTTGTTTTATCAATGGAAAAAAGATCAGTTAATACAATGTTGATAGAAACTGATGCTGAAATGCACAGTTGTTACCGAAGACATTGCATAATGCCAGTTAATGCCATACATTTATTTTTACTCTGCTTTATATGCTTCCTATTGACTATGTATTAGAAAAATAAGAGCTACATGTTTACATGAATGACCACTGAGGTTAAAAGGAATGTGTTTGGTGTTTGATGCTGTGTGGGCTGCAGTGTGGGATGTAATAGTATGAAGCTACAGCAGAAATCACAGAGAACGCAGAAAAGATGGCCCGAGAATAGCTCGACAGAGATGTGAGATACATGAGACAGACAAAGACGATGAAACAGACAGAGATGTTTAGCTTCTCTAAGCCAGATTGAAAAGACCTTTTGTGCAGTGTGGTTAGTGTGTGTGCACTGTAATGAAGTGCTCGAAGAGAGTGGCAGGTCGTAGTTAACGTGCTCTACTGTGAAGACTTTCACTCTGCTCTGACAAGCCACATGCCACTTTGAGGCACCGTTCTAATAAAATGCAGCTCCCATGGACACGGACAGTGAAAGAAAAAAAAAACCTTGGCGTAAGTGTCGCCCTGAATTCTAATCAATATGCGTATGTAGAGAATATGTATAAATCAGTTTAGTCAGCTTTGGGTCCGAGGCAGTTCTAATAAATGACATATCACTTAGCCAAATGTTCCCTTGAGCTGATTTCATTATATATAAACATTCTCAAACAGAAAGCTTTTGTCTGCCTTTGTCACTCATTTGTCATATTAAAAGCCAGTGTATTCAGGGAAGGACATGGACAAGGAATATACCCTGTGCTCCTGGTTGAGTGTGCTTCAAATCTGAGTACCTGGTTGATATTTTAAAATATCTGATTGTTTAAAATGCCATCATGGTTATGCAGTGGGTTATAAAAGGTATGTAGGACTAATGTAAGGCACTCAATCCAGACAATGACGACTGACAGGCAGAGGAGCCACTGGAGGACAGAGAGGGTTTTAATTTATGAGTGTGAGAAACTTGGTGTTCCTCAATTTTAGTCAAGTATGTTGGAAGGTAATAGATGAATCTGCCAAGCCAAGTGCATTAATCAAAGTGATATGACCCCAGCTAAATAGGATGATGGAAAAGGAATCTAAGACACAGCTTATTGCCTGACTTTTTACTTTTTTCTCTTGGGTTAATATTAGGACAGTTCTCTGGCACATGTTTAATAATCCTACCAATCAACAGACATGAGAAGGGTTGAGGTCATTCAGTGGAATGAAAATATATCCAGTGCTAATCCTCTATAAACTTTCAGGCAGTTTTCCAAATGTTATTCTCATGCCATGACAGAGCTTATGTAATTTTCTTGCATTAAGCAAAGCAGTCAATTATGCATTTCTAATTATTTCAAATGTTTCTGTGCTAATGGCTGTCCTCTTTCCTGCAGGACATTGGGTTTCTGGTTGAACAGAGTTCAGTCTCTGTTGTACTGCAACGAGCATGGAGGTCTGGGCTCCTTCTCAGAGGAAGTGCATTACTGCTTGTGTCCTACAGAACAGGGCAGTTCCTGCCAGGGTACAGTTCCATGTCAGGTGGGTGAGGGCACACTGTGTTCCTTGTGTGCCCCGGACAATGTAACCCGCTGTGGCACATGCATGCCTGGAAGCTTCCTGCAACTGGGTTCATGTCGGCCAGCCGTGGCCATCTCTCTGGACCACTATGTGAACTTTGACCTGGACATGGTGGATGCAGAGGTACACCACCTTCTACATCGTCTGGATGGCCGCCTGGAAGTGCGCGCAATCTACATTAGCAACGATGTGCGCTTGGGAAGCTGGTTCAACCCAGCGTGGCGCAAGCGCATGCTGCTTACACTCAAGAGCAACAAGAACAAGTCCAACCTGGTGCACATGCTCATGGGAATCTCTTTCCAGATCTGCACCACACAAAACAGCACGCTGGAGCCTGTGCCTGCCATCTACGTCAACCCGTTTGGGGGAAGCCATTCAGAGAGCTGGTTCATGCCCGTCAAGCAGAATGACTTCCCTGACTGGCAGCGAACTAAACTGGACTCGCCACTGCCATGCTACAATTGGACGCTGGTGCTGGGCACTAAATGGAAGTCCTTCTTCGAGACAGTTCATGTCTACTTGCGCAGCCGTATCCTCACAGATGACCCGGGTGTCAATGAGACGCTCTTCTATGAGCCGTTGGATATGGACTCCGCTAACCTGGGGTACATGAAGATCAACAGTCTGAGGGTATTCGGTTATAGCATGCAATTCAATGCTGATGGTGTCAAGGAGCTGATCTCACAGTTGGACTACCCGTACACACAGGGCACACAGGACGCTGCTTTTCTGGCACTGATGGAGATCCGCGACCGTGTAAATCGGCTCACGCCACCTGCCGAGCGTCCGTTCGACCTCTTCTCCTGTCTGCTTCGCCACCGACTCAAGCTCTCAGCCAGTGAGGTGGTGCGTGTCCGCGACTCGCTTCACAGCTTCGGTGCCAAGTTGCCCAGTTCCTCCAAACCTGAACTCGCCCAGCTGTGCAGCTAGCTCATACAATTCTCTCCTGCCTGGGAGTTTGTGTGTGTGTGTGTGTGAATTGCAAATGAGAAAGAGGGAGAATTCAGCCAGCTGTGCAGCCAGCTCACGTGATTCTCTCCTGCACTTTCCTCTACTATTTTATCTGACTTCTGAAATCTTCTATTGAAAAGTTGTATATACTGTATTTAACAAAGGACTGCGATGCCCTTATGAAATGGAATCTTTGTATTCAGAAATGTGGTTGACTGAAATATCAAGGCATGAATGGTAAGTTTGTTTATACATCTTTTTTGAAGCTAGCTTGGATAATACTCTCCAGCCAGGGTGTGTGTGTGTGTGTGTGTGTGTGTGTGTGTGTGTGTGTGAATATGAAAGAGAAAGAGAGAAAAAGAACACGACCAGCTATGCTTCTAAGTTGTGTGATTCTCTCTTGCTTATGCGTGTTTGTGTTTGTCAGAATGTGAATGAAAAAGGCAGGGCAGAGCGGTAAAAAAGATTATTTTGGAAATGAGTGGCCATGTTCTTGTGGGTTTGTTTTTCTAAGCCTGCCACATCTAAGCAGCAAAACTGAACTAACTGTAAGTTGTGACTGACACACGAATAGCGAGTGCGTCTACATCTGAATGTTAAGCAAATTTAACACAGACTTAATCAAGTTGTGCTTTTGAGTGAAGCTTGAAGCGACAGAACTGCATCCTGGCCTTTTCCGTGGAACAATGTAAAAACATGACATGTCTGCTCTTTTTCTATGTGTTCGGAGATGTTCGGTATCATTTGGTTACTCTATTTGAAAAAGGGCATAGTTGATGAAGATGACATTCGTATAAATTTAATGGTGAAAAATTTGGTTATACAGTAATAGCTTCAAGACACAGGTTTACTTTACTTTTCTATTTTTATCTGACGTCCTAAATCCTGTTATTGAGAGATGTTTCTCTGTATTTATTACTGGATTGAGATGCTCTTAACAGATTCTTCATATTGAGAGATATGACAAAAAAAAAAGAAAGAAAGAAAAAAAAAAAGATTAACATCATGGCAAAACTGTCTTATTTATAAATGTTTCAGTCTTTCAGATGTTGATCTTATAATAACATTACATTGTGGGCAGCTTTGTAAATATCGCTCTGTCATTAATACTCATTCAGGATGTGAAAGCTGCACATTGCTCTATTAAATATAAATGGCTCCTCATCACTCTTATGAATTGAATGAATTTGTACTTTTTGGAACAGGCAAAGACCAAAAACATTTCTTACTCAACAAAAACACGTATCTGTTGCCTTATGAAGTGGAGTTTGTGTTCGGATATTAAAGCACACTTGGTCAGCTGTGTCGTTATTTCAAGAAAAAAAGAAAAAAAGAAAAAAAATGTGTTGCTTCTTTTTGCCTGAGTTCACTTTTCTTCTATGTTTTATTTCCCCAACTCTGATTTTAATTACAGTATCTAAAAATCTGTTTTAAAAAATATATATATTATTGACATCCTGTGTGAGAAATAGACGTATCTGCTCTGTACAAAACCACAAAGTCTCTGTTAAAGAACCTTCGTTAATACCTGTGTCATAACATTTCCAGCAGTTTCTCATCCACTAATTAACTCCTCTCAGTGACTCATGCCATATACATTGAAATTCCTTGACGTGTCTGTTAAACTAAAAGCGATCAAGCATGAGGTTATTTAATGTGTTTTATGGTCATTTTGCATTAATGTCCTTCATAACACACGTGTGGCACAATAGAGCACTGAATGTTGTTAGCGTGGACAAATGCTCATTTTGCAAGACCACGTTCATCACCACAGTGTTTTGATTTGAGCTGTGGAAACCTTGAGCTTGTCAGCACGTCCTTCTCATCAATGCCTGAAATTACCAGCTTTATGTTAGGATGAGACAAATGTTCTTGTCATATAAATAGCAGCATTAATTAGGCGAGGAAGCAATTTGCTAGATTGTCACTAAGGCCTGCAAAATCTCTGTCTGTCAGAACTAAGTCACTGAGCAGCCTGAGTAGGAAAGAAATCTATGTGTAGGATGAAGTCTGCGGCTATACACCGTTCATATTTATTATTTCATGCTCGTTCTTCAGCTAATCATCGAGGTGTGGGAGAGCCGGCGATTAATCATGAAGTTCTTGTGTAACTATGGCTGCTCTCTGATGGAGAAATAAACGTGGGGAATATTCATGTGATTGATTATTTATGATGGTTGTATTGCCTTTGGGCATGAGGTTGTTTATGCACTGAATTTATGAAATATATAATTGTGCAGGATTTAGATCCTGCATTTACTTTCCCTCCTGAGAAACATGTCTCATCTAATTATGCCAGCTACATACATACTGTAGCAGCCAGAATTACCTGTATGAGATCCCTTAAGTGCTTTACTCATAAATTCCTGATTCATAACAGAAAACTGTCTCCCAGGTTCGAGCGCTCTGATGTGGAACCCTGCATTAAAACCGTTTATTAAAAAATTTTTCATCTAAATTCATTAAAATGCCAAGTAGCAGGATTTTTTCGTTTATCATCAATGACATTAAAGATTTGCGCTATGTAGTCAGTATTTTTTTTTTTTTTTCATTTTCATTTTATTTTATTATTTTAATTTTATATATTTTTCATTTAACTTTTAATTTAATTTTTTAATAAACACTCAAGACCAGATTTTTGTTTGTTTGTTTGTTTTTTAATTGAATAAACATTTTGTTTGTTTGTGTGGACATTTATTTACTTGTTTGTTCATTTTTCAAAATTATTTTGAATTGAATTTTTTGAAATTCTTATTAACTATTGTCCAGTATGAGTTTGAGCATCTTAATCTCAATTTAAATGAGTTTCCTGCATGTGTTCAGAAAGTTCAGATGCCGGTTTCCATAACCATGCTGAATAAATGATTTAAGAGAGAGAGAGAGAGAGAGAGAGAGAGAGAGAGAGAAAGAGTGAGACAGAGTGAGAGAGAGACAGAGTGAGAGAGAGAGAGAGAGACTGAGAAAGAGAGAGAGTGAGAGACAGAGAGAGAGAGAGTGAGAAAGAGAGAGAGAGAGAGAGAGAGAGAGAGAGAGAGAGCACAATTTAACATGTTCTACATCTCCTGCAATAAAAAATTACTTTCAGTGTTGCCTAACAAAAGTTCTGTCTATCACTACTGCTCACAAGTTTGGCCTAGTACTTAGCAGCACCAGCTGTCACAACTGAAGTGTCTTATCACGTCTTTCTTTTTAACGGAGGTTGTCGTCATTCTGGATTTCTGAGAAGTAGCTCCCCAGGCTGCAACTGGCTTCACTTAAAAACCATTAGCAGAAATGGGGTTTAAGCCTCACAGCTTTCAATTGCCGATTTTACAGTTCTTACGATTAAACACACCGAAAATTGCAGCAAGGCTTTGTTGAATTTAAAAGTAGCATTCAGGCAGTAAGGTTGAGATTATTATTCATTTACATCCTAAAGGTGTAGTAACTATTCCCCTGTCAGTCAGACAGACTTCCGTTTTTCTTTCAGGTGGATTGTGCCGTATAACTCGAGTCACTCAGCAGAGACTTAAAAAATGTTTTGAACCTTTAAGCCTCCCTTGATTTGTCCTTCTGGGAAAACCCAGAAAAATTCTTGGTAGAACCCTATAACAGAACATTTACCTATTCAGAGAACATGGAAATTCATAAATGCTGCAAATTTACCACTGCTTTTACTTATTATTTTGTTTCATTGTCTTAAAAATGAAATATTAAAATCACAGGAACGTACTAGTAGAGAAACCGGGCAATTTAGTGCAATCTGTGATGTGATTAGGGCCTACGTGTGGATTTATTGGTGTGTTTTGAGGTGTGTAAACATTTGACATGGCTATTATTAAGAACACAGGTCATCGACTGGGAAAAAAAACCCTGCATAATTTAGCAAGTCTAGTTTAGTAAACATGGCTGCTCAGTTGAGACTTATTGTGGTGACTTACACACATTTATGTAAATGATTTTGCTGAAGGCGGCTCATCAAAAAGAGAAAGCGTTTCCACAGGCTTTCATTTATTTTATTTCATTTAAATCTCTCTGGTCTGCTGATTAGTGAACACAGCTATTTAAAATGAAAACAACATTTAAACAGGACTGGACCCGTGAGAAATCTGGGTTTATTCTCCTCTGCTTCCAGTTTAAACCTGGATGTTTGTTCAGAGTCTGTGGTGCTAGTCAACAGTGTTAATGTAAAGTGCCAGTGCAAAACAAAACAGAACCACTTCAAATTGATGTGTCTTATTTATAGCCATGACCTAAACAACTTTTAGCACCGTTTAAACATGTTAGGTTCCTTTTTTTAAAGACTTTTATGTCGGTGGACCTTTACACACTTGAAGAGTTTGCCTTTCTCTTGCTGATTGGTCAGAAACTAGCCTTGTACTGCAGCACTTCCCGACTGGGCCTTTATTGGATTGTAGTTTGGTTTCAGACCTTTTCCATATCCTCATTTCATATCCTGCATATCCTTTCATAGCTACACACACACACACACACACACACACACAGAAATCACAAACTATACTTAACTTTAGAGTGTCTCATCAAAAATGCCTTCAACCTCTCTGTATTGTCTCACTGGGAATTAATGAATAAACGCTTACCAATAGCTGTCAGTGTCCAGAACCAAAGTGCTGAATGTAAATACTCACTCCATTCATTCAATATCCAGATACGATATAGCTCGATGAAGAGCATGAGTTATCAGCATGCAGTCCAGCAGACAGGATTCTTTTGCTGATATGAGTTTGGTTTGTACATTTTCCCATGTATAATGTACTAGATGCAGATACCCTGATCCAGACAGACCGGCCATGAAATGAAACACTGAACTTTCTACTCTTACTATTTGATCAAAGCAGATTGTTTCTCTCAGTGTTTTAACAGGATGTAAATGTTCTTATATTAAATAATAAAAAGTGATGGAAATCTTTTACCCTGCAATGTCTGTAATAAATATACTGTTATGGATATGTGTGAAACATTTTTATACTATCATCAGACGCCTTACATTTTATATCCAGTCCACTGGTATGTATTAATCTAATGTTCTACAGAACGCCTTTCTTACTGGTTGGTTCTTGCTGTCAAAAACAGGAATATTTTAACAACTATTTGGGTTCCTCTTTACATTCTACTGGCTTTTTGTTATAACATTTTTTCTTCCTGAAAATCGCAAAAATGAATAGCCATTCAAGTTGTCTTCTGAGGCATGAAGATAACATCTCACAGCCTTGTTCTATACACTGGGGTGCTGTATCATCAAGATCCAATCCTGTAATATTAGTTTCCAATCTTTTTTTGAAGAAACGACACTTCTGAATAAAAATAAAATCTCATCATGTTTGGAAAATTTCTCACCGTTATGGAGCATGCTGTTGATAAGCAGTCCGGCAGGTTAAGTTAAAATATGAAGGACACCTTTTTCAGAAGCATAAGAGGCATAAGAAATAAATGGTTTATGGCTGTTGAATGTGGTAGTAAAATAAAGAATAAAAAAATAAATCCCAAAAATAAGCATGGCACAAGGACACATATCACAAACATATTCAATTCAATTCAGCCTTATTTGTATAGCAATTTTAACAATGTACATTGTCTCAAAGCAGCTGTAAAGAAATATGATATGCAGAATAAAACTTCCAAAGTTTATATATAAATTATATATAAAGTCTGAAGCAACGGTGGTTTAAAAAAAAAGAAACTTCCTGAAAGAAAGGAAGAAACCTTGAGAGGAACCAGACTCAAAAGGAAAGCCACCCTCATCTGTGTGACACCGGAGAGAGGGATTATAAATAATATCCTTTCTATAGGAGCTTTGAGCAACTTTGAAATATAAGCATGGTGTAATGTCTGCATTCATTATAGACTTAACATAAATTCCCATATGTGTGCTTGTTTAACATCATTCCCATTCCAGATTTAGTCCTCCTTTGTTACTCTAATCAGCTACACTCTGGATTTATATGATATTTTGGAGTGTGTATGTAGGAATTTGTGTTCATTCAGCCACAACTGCATTAATCAAAGGTGATGAGGTAAGAGCTCTTTCACTCTAACCTTGGCAAACCATATATTTATAAACCTCATGTTATGAATGAAAACCTCATGCTGGAACAGGTTTGGGCCTCTTGGCTCCAGTGGAGGAAAATCTTAAAACTTTAGCATATCAAAACATGTATGTCCAGCTTTCTGGCAACCGATTGGGGAAGAAGCACATGAGGGTGTGATGGTCAGGTAGCAGTCAAGTTGGCTAGATACTGTACTTCCACATAACACTTACAGCAGATGATCTTCAGCTAGATGATCTTATTGCTCAAACTTTGTGCTAACACTAGCTGTCATTGAGTACCTGAAGTCATAGTTAGCAATGATTAATGCTAAAAATCTAAAAGAATTTAAACGAATCAGCTCAACTGGCAAGTTACAAAAAAGTTACACTTAGGCCTCAGGGTGGATTTGGCAGCTGTATAGTTTCTTACAATAGATTTTCTTATGATATATATAAATCCTAAGTCTGGGAAAACTGGTAGGATGAAGATGTGGCTGAAATCCTGGGGGGAAAATAAATGGAAAAAAATTTAATATACTTTGACTGGTATTCTGAGAAAAAAAGTAATATACTTTGTAATATAAAAGTAATATATTTTGTCTGGTATTCTGAGAAAATGTGCCAAAATGACATGAAAATGTTTTATTTGGGATAGCCTTGCTTTGGGCTCTGCATGTGAAACTCATGTGTAATGAGCCACCTTAACAAATGCAGGGGTAAATGCAATCAGTCTGCCTAAATGCATCTAAACCTTGCTAGCTAAGTGTGAGTTGATTGATTGTTGTGCCACGCCAAATAGATATAAGCCTAATCAATTTGTTTAGCTGCTGTCAACATGTCTGTGACACCCGTGTGCCATCACATCAGCATCAAAACAGAGAAGATATTTTAACATTCTCCACAGTTTTAAAATATTTATATGACCCAATAAAAGACAAAATATTCTCAGCAGAATGGAGATGGAGCTGGGAGACTGGATTAATCTGTGATTAATTTTCCACAAAATGTGAAGAAATCGGTGAAACTCATGCGTAAATGCCACAAGTGACTCACCTAAGGTGATGAGAAAGACTGCATTACAAAAAAGAAAAATCTTGGCAAGTGAAAACATCTTTTATAATCATTGCTATCTTTTATTTAGGATTTCCTCTTACTCATTTTCAAGCTTGTCTGTTGGTAGATAACTGCTAATTTCAAGTGTTTATTCTAGAATAAGTCTGCCAATAGGATAAGATCATTTTAAGCTTGAAATAAGTAAATAGACTTAGAAATAGGCTTAATGGTTTTATATTTCTCATATAATAATCTCATAATGAAAATTGGACACTCACTGAACACCTATACACCTTCTCAGTCATGCAGATATGGACGAGAAGCTTCAGGAGGGAGTGATTACATCAAGAATCATCAGAATGGGGAAACTCACTGATTTTGACTGTGGCATGATTGCTGGTGCCAGACATGCTGGTTTGAGTTTTTCTATAACTGTTGATCTTCTGGGATTTTCAGACATAACAGTCTCTATTGTTTACTCAGACTGGTATAATATAGAAAAAAGTATCCAGCCACAGTTCTGCAGACAAAAACTCCTTATTGATAAAAGAGTGCAATAGAGAATGGTCAAGCTGACAGAAAGGCTACAGTAACTCAGATAACCACTTTGTAGTGAGGTGGGTGAGCTGAAGGCATCAGGCAACAGCAGAAGACATTTGCTCCACTATGTTAGGTTCCATTTGTGCAGTTGGAATAGACTCACCAAAACTGGACAGTTGAAGCCAAATGTAGCCAGATCTGCTGAGGCACATCGATGGAAGGATCAGAATCCGGCATCAACAGCATGAATCCATGCCCCCAACCTCCCTTATGTCAATAGTTCAGGCTGGTGTAGGTGATGTAATGGTGTGAGGAGTGTGTTCTTCCAAACATTGGGCCCGATAATACCAACCAATCATCACTTGCAGTCTATTTGAGTATTGTTGCTGACCGTGTGCATTGCTTCATGGCCACAGTATACTTTCAGCATGATAATGCAGCATGCCACGTTCATTGTTCTTCCCATTCACCAGAACTGAATCCGGTAAAACACCTTTGGGATGTGGTAGAAGGGGAGATTCACAGCATGAAAGCGCACCTGAAAAATCTGCAGAAATTGCACAATCCTTTCATTCCAGCATGGACCAGAATCTCAAAGGATTGTTTCCAATATAATGTAGAATCCATGCCATCAAGAGCAAAGAGAGAGTCTACCCTGTGCAAGTATAGAGTTCCTAATAAAGTGCAAAATGTGTGTATGACGAAATATGATCCTACATACACGCATGTTTGTGCTTCTGTAATGCATTGTGCGCAGCCCAACATAACATCTTAAATAGCACATTCTCAGAGTTGATAAGCTGACATGGTCTCTATCCAGAAAAGGCAAAAACATAAACATTAGCCACACAAAAGCCTGCATGTTAATTATTGTTGTTCCTGTGTAACCACTACCCATTTTAACTTTCTGCTTTAACAAGCATAAGAAAGAGTGCAAAAAAATGTTCTATTCAAACTGTTCCTTTTATTCAAACCAAATGAATAAATTATGAAGAGTGACTGATGTTTAACAACAGCGTAGTCCAAAAATGTAAAAACTGATTAAATGCTCTGTGTTAGTTATGCGTTCATTTAAAAGCATTCACTGATGGGAAAAAAAGCAATAGGAATTGGCATAGTGGCATCCTTGGATGCAACCGAGACGTGAATCAATAAGCTGACAGTGGAATAAAAGAATGACAGATGAGCCCTAGCAAGCTGAAGGACATCAGTGAAGGAAGGCGAAGAGTGGAGCAGTGACTGATCATCTGACCACTAGCTTTAATGAGCTGTAATTATTTCACACAAGGAAGCTGTTTCATTGGGTTGAAGGGGAAAAGAAGCAGCAGTCAACAAATCAGTTTCCCACTTGAGAAAATAAGATCTGATGGGTCTGATGTTCCAAATCAATAAGCGCCACCTGAATCTTTGATTTCAACTGGTCTACAGCCGAACCTATTAAAGAGTGAACCACGTTTTTCATTGATCATCGGCACCGTCAATTGAACGGATTAAAACGGACTGAGTCATGGTTTATGTTCACTTCATGAAGGACTTTCCCCATCTCAAACTCAATGAATCAAAGAAATTAAATTCTAATTATGTATATAAGAAAGTCTTAGCTCTACAGAGGAAGGCACAGTAAGCGATAAGGAAAGGTGCAGTATAACTGATGTGAGTCACTGTGCAAAACACATGCAGAGCCCATCAGAAAATAATGAAATAAAAAGAAAAAAAAAAAACCCATCCTTGATATTCTCATCTTTTGCCCCAGGCTATGAAGACATGAAGACAAACTCCCTGTAATGGCTGCGGTCCATTTGAAGCTTAAAGAAGAAGAGGGTAAAATTCCCTCTGCGCTTCTGGCATTGAAATGCTTCATTTTGTAGATTCCCTGGTGTTTGATTCTGCATAAGAACACAGACGTAATTATGTTGTAGGGCCACTGGGTGAGATTTGAGATTAAACTCGGGTTAGAAAATCATAATTTCTAAGGCAGACAGGCTGATGCACAGCTTTTAAGATCTGTAATGTGCTATAAATCCAAATCTTTACGGTATTTACCTTGCCTTTTGGTATAAATTGAAGTGGTGGCATTGGTATACACACATGAGGTGTGGGCATCAAGGCTGGATGAGCAAACAAACAAACAGACAGAAAAAATCTTTAACTTTCTTGAATGTAAAGGATGTAGGCTGCCAGATTTCAGCAAATTCCCTCCCCAAGGTCATTTCCAAAACCTTGAATTGCATACAATAAATAAATAAATAAAAATCAGCCATTGGGTAAGGGAAACAAGTTCTGATTTATTTATAGATCCACTGCTCCATATAGCCCACGCAAACCACCAGCTGTACGCAGGAGAGTATATGTCTGCTGGGTCTCCAAGTACAAATATTTGGAGCAATAAACAGATTAGACAGTAGCATTGCATTATATCACTAATCCATATCTTGAATCAGATCTTGTGGTAGATTGTAAAAGGCAGACATTTCCAGTGTGAATCACATCGAGAATTGCCAAATGACTTGCTATTCCCACCACTGCATGCAAAGTGAACATCTAATACTAAACACAATACAATAATAATAGAGGTTAGATTTCTTTTTTTTCCTAAAATATCTCAAAGCTTTTTTCCCCCAGTAAATATTCAGTGTTTTTTTATGTGGGTGAAGCCAGAACCGGTGAATATTCCTCATGGAGCGAGTAGGTGGAATTCAGCCTCAAAGACAGCAGCAACAAGAGACTCGCACTGCATTAACACTGGCCATGCAGTGCAGCACTGCTGTACAACTCTCTATATTTCTGTTCCCAGCAATGTGTGTTCATTGTTCGAGACTCTTTCAGGCAGCACTTTGATTTTTGTTTATCCTGTTTCATTGCCCTGTTGTTTTTCTCAGCTTTTAGCCAGTTAATATTCTTTGCACAGCTTCCCTGTGCAGTATTCTAAGGCAAAATGCCCCTCTGTCTGCTCACTCCAGCTGTTCTCTTCTACCTGCTGTGGCTATTTTAGGGAGCAAAATAATGGGGAAAAAATATCCAGAAATGGATACAAATATTTTTTTATTGATCCTTAATAAGAAAGGTCAGAACAATATTTGCCATTGTTTGCATTAGTTGTTATAGTATTATTGGTGCTAAAGACATGCTCTAAAAACAAGCATTAATAATCTTTACATATACACTGGCTAAGAGATGAAACTAATTAGCTCACTCTGGTTTAGATTATTAATAGTTACAGTAGCTGATGTTTCCCTTGTGGGTAAACAGGCTTTTCAAGGCAGCTAAGCAGACACTGTATCAGACACGTTTTCCACATTGTCATTCAGTTTATAGGCTTTGCATTAATACTGTAATGGTAATGGTCACAAACGCTGTGATTCTGGATACACTCCTACAGTTATAGTCGCAGAAGGACTAAATCATGCCATGAAAAATGTTTCTGTTTCTAGCCGCTCTTAACACACCAGACACGTGTCTATTTTAAACCAGCAATTCAATTCACACCCGCTCAGTTCAACATGTGGATTACACATTTACAAAGACCATCCATCTTGCAGTGTCTGGACAATGTCATGTATTACATATCTTTTTATCTGGGATGAAATATGTCTTAACAACCTTTTGATTCTTTTTCTATAATGCAATTGTTTAATAGCTTTTGTAATTCAGTTTTATTTGTATAGCACTTTTAATAATGGGTATTGTCTCTAAAGCAGCTTTAGAGAAATACGTAAATTCATGAAATACATTTTTAATTTATAAATGTACCAATGTACCCCTATCGAACAGGCAAAAGGCGATGGAGGGAAAGAAAAACTCTAAGTTGATATGAGGAAGAAACCGTAAGAGGAACCCATCCTCATCTGCGTGACATTGGAGAGTGAGATTATAAAAAGTCTCCTTTCTATAACTGTGTATATGAAAGTGCAATTATGAAACCAGGAGATCATTCTAGTTTTAACATGAAGTCTCCAACCAGACGTAGGGCATTAGGCTGGATCAAGCAGGTCCAGGGGTCAGGATCACTGGGCTCTCAAGAGTAGAATTTTTATGAGAAATATTTTCTGACTATTCATGCACTTGAACAGTTGAACATCTGAGACATAGCATGTTCATCAAACAAATTTCTCATCTCCAAAAAGCAATTAATTTGGTGAGTCTGGTAATTACTTTCATAGATATCTTATTGATATTGACATATTTGTTAGTGCTGGCATTTATAGTGTACATGCACTAAACTGGGTTGTAAGAAACAGGGAAGGACCTTAGGCCTGTGCTTGAAGACAGGGAAATAGATTTTTGACAAAGCACAGCACAAGCACAGTTTTTGGACCAATGTGGGTTGGGAAATCTATACAGCAGCAGATTTTGAGTGTCATACCCCCTGTTGTGCTGCTCCACCCACACCGGCACAGGAGCCCTTATTTATGACCATGCAAATAAAAATTGAGCACAAACCAGAAAAAAACTGGCCCGCTCCCAGACAAATAAATAATCTGCAAGTGTTATTCAGCAAATTACACTAGAGTAGTTTCACATAGCACTATTCAGTGATAAAAGACAGTAGTAAACTGCAATACTATGGAGTAATAGGCCAGAGGTGATATGACCATATTCTAAATATGAATCTACTAGCTACTAAAATGTTAGATTCATCTCTGTGGGAAAATCCCAGCTAGATTTGTCAACGTAAAAATCTATCCTGTTAAAATTCACAGGCGGAATGAAATTACTTCTCACATTCAGTAAACAATTCTTAACATTCTTAAATTTTTAACAATTTAATAGCTATTATTAATATTGCTTAAATTCTTCAGTTCTAATGAAGTGTTGATCGTTAAAAAAAGATTAGCAAACAAAAGCACCAATATGTATAGCAATTAACTAAAATGTCTCATTTAAATTAGATTAACCTTTAAATGTTGACTTTAGGTTGTTTCGAAACATCTTAAACCCCTTGTGAATAATAAAATGAAAATTACAGTAATTTAATGATTTTTTTTTTAAGCCTGGTGGGAATGACCTGACAAATTTGGAGGCTTCAATACTTGCCAGAATCTTTTTCCTCACAAAACTTGCTGGTGTTTCTGATATCACTTTTTTGTAATGTTTTTCTTTTTTTCTTTTTATCTCTCTCTCTCTCTCTAAGTTATCTAACTTGCTCTGAAGTTAAAAAAAAAAAAAAGACATGATATTGTTGGAGGTTAAGCTGTAGCTGGTTAAATTAGCTTGGTTAAAAAAATTTTTAGAAGAAGGAGAAAAAAGAAAGTTCAGTTCAGTTTAATTTTATTTAAGTATCAATGGACCGTCTAACAAAGTAGCCTTTCTGAAATCAGTGTAGATTTTGATCTGTAAAGATGAAGCAAGAGGAAACAGTGGAAAGAAGAAGAAAGAATGTTACATGAGAAAGAAAAACCCTGAGAGGAACAAAGTCCTCTTCAACTTCAGTGTTAGAAGGATGGTCAGTATGAGCAGCAGGATCTGCTATGATTTCAGTAGAGTTCTTAGCTGTAAATCTACAGTACAGTATAAAGTGAAGTTATAGAAAGAAAGGGGAAAGACTATCACTCTTTTAACTGTGCAATCTTTAAGTAAGTGCAATCTTTAAGCTATCCAAGTGAGACCATTTTCAGTCATCTTTAGGGTAATCTTATGCAGTAGCACTGTGTCTTAGGAAGTGAAAATATCTGTCAAATTGTGAAACTGATCGAGTATTTAATGTTGTTGCATTACAATGAAGCAAATATAATATGTATAAAGTAGTTTTGTTCTACTGGCAGATATTTTTGCCCATTTAAAGCACCTATTTCCAATATAATCCATTTTAAGGCTTAAATAAATAAATGTTAGAAATAGGCTTAATAATCCTGCACGTGTTTTATTGAAGTTATTTAGTTGTTCTAATAGGAAATACTAGATTCATTTGAATATATTAAACCTTCACTCGCTAGGATGTCGTTTATTATGCAGCGAGCGAGTCACTTTGCTTAAAACAATAATGCTGGATTTGATTCTTTCCACAGGACCATGTCCTTTTGGGTAAACATTTTATATAAAGCAGCAGTTGATAGAATCATTGTCAATATGAAGAGCTACATAAACTAGTCGACTACTAGATTCACTAGTCACTACTATGGCGACAAGGGAGTCGAAACATCAGCAGGGTAAGGATGTAGTCTGCAGTCAAAACAGCATGGTTAAATATATTATATATATTTCAGACTAAATGAAGTCAAATCTACAGCTCAAGATCATGCTGGGAAAAGTTGTGTTTAAAATTTCTTTTGATTTAATGGACTGTCAACACTTTAATTTCACTCTGCATGAAGTGGAGAAGTGTGTGCAAGATTGATTTTTTTATTCCATATAGTCAAATAGTTGACTATTTTATTTATTAATTTATTATTATTTTTTTGGAAATATTTGTGGACTAGCAAAACATAGTATTCATGTAACCTCTACTGTCAACACAGCTACTTTTGTACAACTGCTCTGTGGGAGATGATCACATGATCACATTTATTTAGGTAATAAAGGTAATAAATTTCTCATTATAAAGGGTGAGTGTGGGGAGTCTGGAGGCCAGACTTCTCTGGAGTTCTGAGAAATGGTGTTCATGGACTGCATGGACCTGACATCAGGGAGGCTGCCAAGAGGCTTACGGCAACATTAAAGAAGCTGCAGGAAATTCTGACATGTACTGATTACTCTCTGCATGTGACAGCAATCTCTCATATTCTTCACATGTCTGGGCTGTGTGGCAGGAAACTACACAGAAGCCCTTTCTCACAAAAAAAAACATCCAAACTAAATCACCCAAAACCAAAAGATATGTTTTCTCATAACCAGCAGAGCCCCATACCCTCAGTGCAGCATGGTGGTGGTAGCATCATGCCTTAGAGCTTCTTGACTTCAGCCAGATTTGGGGCTTTTTTGAAGGTGGATGAAATCATAAATATCTACAAATACCAATCAAAGTCAATGTCAATTTTAGTGCAATATCTTTAGGCGTCTGGTAGTAAACTGAAAATAAAAAGAAATTTCATTCTTTTGCTCAACAGTGACCCAAAGTATACATCCATATCAACCATGGAATGGCTTAACCAAGAGAAGATCAATGTTACTGAATGAGCTAGACAGAGCCCAGACCTGATCCCAACAAAAATATCTGTGGGGTGACCTCAAGAAGGTTGTACACAGGAGATACTCTTACAATTTGATGCATCTAGAGTAGTATAGACTCTTTAGGTTGAGTTTTAGTTTAAGAGAAAAAGTATTAGATAAGAGGTGTGCACTCTTATGTAACCAGGTAACTTTTTTCTATTTTTCTTTATTGCACTAAAAGTTTTCTGATGTGTCAAATTTTTATTTATTCTGTATTTCTACTTTGTCAGTTTGTTTTTTCATGCATGTGCCATGTTCATTGAAGTGGCCCATGTACCCATTGTCTCAGCCTGCTTTCTAAAGGTTTCATAAAGGCTGAAGCAATAGAATTGATTGACATGCAGAAAAAACATTTTAATATAGTTATTTCAATATATTATTTTATTATATCTTATATTCTAAGGCATAATGCAGAATGTGTTATTAGAATCCCAGGCATGTAGTGCTGGCAGTCTTGTTTTTGTTTGGGCTCATTGCATCCAGGGTTAGTGGCCTTAAAGGAAATCTTTGGATTTTTATTCATTCTTTCTCCAGCAGTATCTGAACACTGGACATAAAGTGGGAGAATTCACCTCAGATGGAAGTCCAGCATATTTTACTAGTCTGCATGTTGTTTTTTTTGGACATTGGTAGGAAAAAAAAGTAGAAGAACCTGGAAGAAAGGAAGGAAGCTCAGGATTGAACCCAGGATTCTGGAGCTGTGAGGTGACAATGCTACTCGTTGTATGACAATGCCACCTCCCTCTGTTTTTTCAGCAGAATTCAGAATGAACTTGTTTGATCATATAGTGAATCTAAATAAACCTTTTTTCTCTCTAATCTGTTGTCATGGGTAGCATTGCCAACTCACAGTTCCAGGGTTTCTGGTTCGATCCTGAGCTTGAGTAGCTGCCTGTAAGGAGTTTTATATGTTTTCCTCCCACTTTGTAAAAACAGTGGCGGCTTAGCAGAATGGCTATTCTAAATTGCAAATGTGTGTGTGTGTGTGTATGTGTGTGTGTGTGTAAAAAAGTGGTGCCTTGCGAAGCTTTTTATCATGGATAAATTCACCTAACGCTTTTCCAGTTTTCCTATGAATTTTCCACGTTACTGTATGTTAAAGTGGTTTTCTTATTGCTGCCTCTTTAGTCTTTTTACAACTTCTTTAACAGTTTATTGCATGAACAATCTATACATTTTCTACAGGAAATTTAGTAGAACAAAATCCAGGGTGAGCAGCTACTCCCTCACGACTTTATGTATTTGCATGTATTTTTGGACAACTGCAGTGCATGAAATACCGAGAACACAGACCATCATCTTTACATCAGGTAAAATATCTACACAGGAAGAATAGGGACTTAAAATTCCAAAAAGAATTTGAGTCACCACGCATTTATATTCAGTACATCTCCTATAAGCTGTTCCTTGTCAGATTTAAGATCAGACCTTCACCAGTTCTAATTGAATACATTAAAAGGAACGGGGAGTATTTCCTGTAAGGCTGAAAAGATTCAGTGATCTACGCGTCCCCAATAAACCAGTTATTAATACTTAATGGACTGCTTCCCAGCTAGATTGCATATTATACAGAGCGGCCATGTAAAGAGATCCCATCTTTCACTTTCTCTGCCTTCTTTATCAACTCTTAGCCTGTTTGTATTTTACCTTCATTTTCCTGTCCCAGTTCTTTTTGCTCGCTGTGTGTCTTTGTGTGTATTTGTCTCCAACTGAGACATAGAGAGAAAGCTTGTGGAAATTCTGACAAATCCTCACCAGTATTAAACCCCATCTCTCTCTCGAGATTAGATTATAGAGTTTTGGAAGGAGAACATTTCTGAACAGCATGGTAGCTCCCACACCTCAGCAGGGAGCTAGAAACACGCAGGGAACAGAAGGTGATATCTATAGTACACACGACAGCGTGATTCAGAGTGGATTGCAGACAAGCTTCATTAAACCTAATTGACAGCCATATTAATCAAAGGTGAAAAATATATAACAGTGTTCATCCTCAATATGAAAGAATTCCAGCAAATTTGCATTTTCGAATATGATCAGATGAAAGAGGAGGCCTGCAGGGAATTGAGGGTAGCTGTTTCACTGTGCACACTTCAAACCCAAATCACACCTTTGGCAGCTTGAACAGAAAACTGATTAAAAACGAAATGATAGTGGAGTACTAAGAAGGTGAAGTGCTTTAATGTGATTTTTAAATGATAAAAATAGCTGCCTTGAAATGAATATGTAGTGCACTCTGAGAGTGAAAAGAGTAGGTAAGAAGTGCCATAAGCTCAACAGATCAAAACAACTAAACGAAACATCACACTTCATTATACGTCTATAAAACCGCTGGCACATATGCTGTTTACACAGAAGTAGTGTGGGGTAGATAAAGTGGACGGCTTTTTAGGATACACACAGTGAAAGGATATAAACTCCTATAGAGACAACTTGGACTGGACTTAATGAGCTGTTACTAGCATAATGAGCTTGTTGGTCCCCTACCATAGAGTTGCAGCAGCTGTTCTAAACTTTTTCCTTAAGTTGGTATGTAAAGTTCCCATTAATGTCTTGGAATCATCTTTAATCTACTTTGTAAACACTAATATGATTATACAGAATATTCCTAATGCAAGAACAGTAATGTATATTCGGAAATCTATTTCTGTGGATAATGAAATAGACCAAATTTAGACAAAAAAGTAAAAAAAAAGTCAAATAATAATAATAATTTAACCACAATTAATTTGTGTTGATCTAATGATTATTAAATTAAAGAATTGTTACTATAGCATAGATTGATGAGCTGTGTTTGACAAAAATATGTAGATTGGAGTAAAGGAAGATAAACTAGCGAGGAAGCTAGTTTTAAAATTTTTTTACTGGCATACTCACATCTAGAGCACAGACACAGGACTTGTGTTTAGTCACAGAAATGGCTTGGCAAAGGAAAACCTGACAGGGATAACAAAACCCAGCAGGCTTCAACAAAACTCAGCACAAAGAAATATAAAGCAAATATAAACCAGCATGCCTGTATAAGCTGTACTGGCACAGACAAACATACAAGACATTCTCACGCTAAAACTAAAATAAATATACAACTTTATTTCACAGCCGCACGATCTATAGGTACGGGAATTAGCATTCGCACTATGGACTGCACAGTGATGCTACAGCTGCAGTGACGACTCTATTCAGAGTCATGAACTTGACTCAAGTTGAAATGTTACAGAAAAATAAGCTCCACACATACAGATTTGCATTATACATCGCTACTTAATTAGATTTTTTTACTTATTCAGATTATTACAATTACCTGTGTAATATAGACTTGTCTTTAAGCCTTAAAAATAAAGGGATAAAAAAAAAAAATAGGAACTGAAAATGCAGATCACATTTTTTCCTCATAAGTCAAATACAGTAATATAATGTATATACTGTAACATAATATAAAAATAAAAGCAAGAGACCATTTTAAACTGAAAATGATAGAGGCTATGAAATTGTAATATGCCCTCAGGATATAAAGTAAACACTATTTCATTTTAATTCACTATTTTCAGTTGTTGAATAAATAAAATAATGTTTTTTCGGTTATTTTAATGTACTCTTCTGTAAATAAAGCTGATTAGACACTTATCTGCTCCTCTTACTGCTTACTTTAAAGGAATTCATAACTATTCATAAAGAATCCAATCCTTGAGATGATCTTTCCCAATGTTGTGTGTTATAAAAATACAGTGAGGGAAAAAATTATTTCATCCCCTGCTGATTTTTTAAGTTTGCCCACTGACAAAGAAATGATCAGTCTGTAATTTTAATGGTAGGTTTATCTGAACAGTGAGAGGCAGAATAACAACAAAAACATCCAGAAAAACACATTTCAAAAAAGTTATACATTGATTTGCATTTTATTGAGTGAAATAAGTATTTGACCCCTTTGCAAAACATGACTTAGTACTTGGTGGCAGACCCTTGTTGGCAATCACAGACGTCAGACATTTCTTGTAGTTGGCCACCAGGTTTGCACACATCTCATATCTCAACGAATTTGGGCCCACTCCTCTTTGCATCCACGACCCATTTTCAATGCTCTGGCTGAGGGAAGGAGGTTCTCACTCAAGATTTGACGGTACATGGCTCTGTTCATCGTCCCTTTGATGCGGTGCAGTTGTCCTGTCCCCTAAGCAGAAAAACACCCCCAAAGCATAATGTGTCCACCTCCATGTTTGACGGTGGGGATGGTCTTCTTGGAGTCATAGGCAGCACTCCTCCTCCTCCAAACATGGCGAGTTGAGTTGATGCCAAAGAGCTGGATTTTTGTCTCATTTGACCACATGACCTCTGAATCATTCAGATGTTCACTGGAAAACTTCAGATGAGCCTGTACATGTGCTTTCTTTAGCAGGGGGACCTTGCGGGCGCTACTGGATTTCAGTCTTTCACGGCGTAGTGTGAAATTTTCTGAAATGTGTTTTTCTGGATTTTTTTTGTTGTTATTCTGTCTCTCACTGTTCAAATACACCTACCATTAAAATTACAGACTGATCTTTGTCAGTGGGCAAAATCAGCAGGGGAACAAATAATTTATCAAATATATATATATATCCATCCTTTCATTCACTACACCACTTATCCTATTAGGTCACAGGGGAGCCTGTTTTGGGAGACTTGGACACCTTGGACAGGATGCAAGTCTATCTCAGAGCACAATCACACACACACTCACACAATTTAGAGATGCTAATTAGCCTACAATGTCTTAGGACTGCGGCAGGAACCTGGAGGACCCAGTCGAAACCCCAAGATAACACGGGGATAACATGCAGGCTACACACACATATGGCGGAGGCTGGACTCAAACTCTTGAACCTGGAGGTGCGAGGCAAATATACTGGCCACCAAGTCAACATGCTCCCTTCTTTGAGTATATTTACATTCCAAAACATACATTTCAGAGTGACATACTGTGACACAACGTGACATCAAACTGTCAGACTGTGGCATCAAACTGTCAGAGCGACTCACTCATGCTGATATCATGCAAGAACCTTCCAAGATCAGAATCATGCAGAACTGAGACACGACTCTCACAGAGATCTAAATACTACCACTGTGCATTTGTATGGTTATTTAGTGTGATTAATTTCTGGTTATGCTAATCTAAGATTCCTTTATCATATTAGCCTATAGTTTATGATTATTGGATGATTGCATCCTCCAACACTCACATTTTTAAGCTGTCACATTCTGTAAAAAAAATGAGCAAAATAGTTTTGAAATTTCTGTGCATAGATAGTAAAGCCTAAAGATTTGATCTGACAGCTGTAAGGGGTAAAAAAAGGAAATGTACAGGTATGAACTGAGCTGTATAAAATGAACTTTGAAATACATTGAACATTTATGATTAAAAAGACAGCACATAGAGGAAAGGATTGTGTATCTTACCTTCACATTGAGATTCCCAATACACTGCCTGTCAAAGGTCTGAGATCACCTACAGACTGAACGGATGTCGTTTTACACCAGACAGGTTTAAAAAGAATTATATACAGGACAGAAATAGTCTATACAGAAAAGTATGCTACAGAACACGGGCATAATGAGTTTTAAAGTGAGAAAATGAAAACCTCTAAGCTGTGATTAAATAAAACAAAAAAAAAATCAAATGTATTCATCTTTGATATGAATTCTTTAATAAAAAATACATATAAAAATTCCTGCCCACTTTCTTGTGAGTTTTAAAGCTTTGGAATATGTTCAGTCATGTTTTTCGCATTAAAAAATTATAATAAAATAAATAAATATATAAATAAATAAAATACCAGAATATTTGAACAACCGGACTGATTATCCACTTTCAGTTAACTTTACTTTCATTGCCATAGCTTGGTTTCAAATCGATTTACTGTACCAAAAACTAAAATTATTTAATTTAAGAAAGAGTGTAAATGGCAATCACTGGGTAAAGAGGCAGGGAACATAAGGGAAAAATGCTGTGTTCACACTCAAAGAAATGGACTTAGCCTCAGCCTGAAGAAATGCATCATCTAATTTACTTCTGCCAAGGTCACAGCAGCATATAAACTCTTAGCATATAAAGATATTCATAGGCCTGAATGATTTTTTTCCCATGGATATGCCTTGATGAGTAATTTTTTAAATGAAAGGAGAAAAAGTGGTGTAGGTGAATATACTGTACGCAGCTGAATTGGAAACTGGAGCCAGTGGCAGAGAATCCGAAGCAGTTTAAATCATAAAGCTAATGGAAGTAGACTTTTATATTTATTGAAAGACACAAGCACAGCTATGACAGCTTTAGATTTAACAGCTTTAGAATAAACAAACCACTCAGACTTAAACTTGCTTTTATTATGTTATTATTTTCCAGTTCTCTCTCTCTCTCTCTCTCTCTCACACACACACACACACACACATTGCTCAGTACATTCCCTGGCAAGATATTTTGAAATTGGTTTTGTGTCATTAATTTTGAATCTACTTTTCAGCATAATGAGATGCATAAAATACGCTCATTAGACCCATGTCCATTATTATGTGCAATGAGAAAATTATTTCAAGAATAACGAAGATTGATTGGATTTAAGGAAGAAAGATTGCTTTTATTTTTCAGAACTCCCAGACACCATTTTAGAAGTTATGTACATTTCAATTTACATTTCAATTTATTTGTATAGTGCCTTTTACAATGGACATGGTCTCAAAGCAGCTTTACAAAAGTAGAGAAACAGAGAAAGGAGAAGAAAAAAAATGATTACATTAAATTATTAAACTGTTTATCCCTATTTTATCCCTAATGAGCAAGGAAAAACTCCCTGTGATGATATGAAGAACAAACCTAGAGAGGAACCAGGCTCAGAAGGGAACCTCATCCTCATTTGCGTGACGCTGAACAGAAAATAATGTAAATGTAACTAAATAATGTCCTATCTACAACAGCAATCGAGGGCCAATGAGGAACTATTAATGAACTATTAGAACTATTATGATGTTACATAACATCCAAAGCCACTGATCCCATGAGCCATACATCTGAAGAATGTAAATTTTTATGTGAGCTGCATTCATTTCAAAAACAAAGTAGTATGAGCCCACTTACATACCTACAGCTTTGCTATACTGTTGTGACTGGAAAAAAATAATGTGCTAAACTTGATAAAGGTGCTGGTGAATGATCTGCCTTATACCAGCTCTACTGAATGATTTACAGTTATCACACTGGCCATCTTCCTGGAGCTCTATACTCAGAGCACTTTCTGACCGCTTTTCAGGTAAGGTCATGGCTTAGAGACCACATGAATATTTATGTGATTTACCACAGTACTTACAGAAAAAAGAAAACCGGTTACTGTTAAATCAAAGCATCAGTCAGCTTTATTAGGTTACCCTTACTCCTAGACTATTCCATTCTTATAATTAAGAAACAGCTTAGCAAATGGATCTAAGTGGCATTATTGCGTCAAGTAAAAATGTACAGACCCTAAATTTACTAAAGTCTTGTGTAGAAACATGCACTAACACTTGCAGAAAACATACAGGCTAAAACTTACTAACTAATATGTCTTTCAGACAAATAATTTACAACTTTTTCACCTGCAGTGTTATTTCCTGCAGCCTGGAATGGTTTGTGCAAACAAAATAATACATCCAAAGGGCAGGAGTTCAATTTGCATAAGCTTTATTCCCCTGCCGTTTGAAGACAAAGTAAAAACAGCATGATATTAAGGTTTCTTGAAACGATATCCCTGTATCTCCAATTATTGAGAACATCTCGAGTACTTACGGTAATACTCCCCTGATAAAGCTTCCTGTTCAATGTTCAGACCAGCAGCAATCAAAAAACAGTGAAAAAGCTTTCTTCTTAAAAATATCTTATTAAAAAATGCACACTCATAAATACCACTTGGTTTTTGCATTTATATTGTGTTCTGAACAGTTTTGCAATTCATCACCTTTAACCTAAAAGTTTAGCAGATTTCAATGTGATGTTCTTCTAATTCATTCACAACACGGCTCTAACTGCAATCGCACACAAATCCACACATATATTAGCTCAATTCTATTTGAACTTAGTAACTCAGGGATTAATCTGACTTTCAGGGCTAAAGTCTGAGAGGGCTAGTGAAAAATCTTCTGTTCGGCATTCATTTTCATTTTAACACAAAGGTTTTTTATTACAAATTATATTATTTACATGAATTTCAGAAGTAATTAGTATCCTTTTTTGTGCACAAAGACTCCACAGGTTTGTGAAAATCCTGTTGAGTCATGTTAGATCAAGTCCATTAGTGTGTCATATGAACATGTGCTTCACCAAAAGGGATGAATCTGATGGAAATCATGACCTTTTGTACAAAGGAGTTAACACTGTCAATATCCCAAATCTGCTTAAATTTAAATATTGACTTAGAAAATGTGCAAAATCTCAAATATTTAATGTTGTACATTTCCCTTGTTGTTGTGGTTGTTTTAGCATTTAAAAAAAAAAATAAAACAAAATAAATAAATAAATATATTAATTTCAAAAATCCCAGATTTTCAGTGCGGTCTCAGACTTTTCGACCCTTCTCTATGTATCTGCATAAATGTGAACAGAAACCACAGGGCCTCATTATGTTGATCTGTATCTCCAACTGTGTACGTTAGTCTTCGTCTCTAAACATTTACAGCAGACTGCCAGCATGCCATGACCCACCAGAACCCCCACTGACAGGAGTCTGCTCCTAGCCTGCTGAGGACAAAAGGGGGCTACTGGAGTTTTGCCCCTCCTCCCCAGAGGTAATTATAGTTAGCCTCTGCCATGGTTTACAGTGTAGTTGTGAGGACATGTACCTTAATTGGATCATGGGAGAATCTCTCCAAGCTCAGCGGGGGCATGGTTGTCGGGGTAACAGAGCTCAGCAGAATAGAAATGAAGGCAAATTGTATGTCCTGTGGCCTAATCTCTATTAGAATGCTGCCTGTGTGGATGGAAACTGTTTACTAAGTATTATTTTCACTGCATATGGTGTCAGGGCAAGTCACTCAGAAAAGTCTGGAGAAATACAGTTAGGATATTATTTTGCTATTTAAGGAGCTATTTTTTGCACACTTGCAGATTTGGAAGGGGAAATATCCAATTAGCCAAAACACTGACATGACATCCCCCAATAGTGCAACTGTGCAAAGAACACTGGATTCTTTCTATAACTTAACAAATATTTAGTTCTGCCCAATGCTGTTTAAGGGAAAATGGAAAAAGTTTCAAAATTGAATGTTTGCATGAGGAATACTTGAAATCATATTCGTATACAAGCTTCAGGAAGAGTAGCAATACATAAAGAATATATTTCTCATTAATTATATAAACTACATGCTAGTTATAATAAATGTCTTGTGACAAACCTTACAGATAAGAGCAATTCATATCTTCCTCCTGTGGAATGTCTCTCCACAGAAAGATGTAGAAGAGTGTCCTTTCAATAGATTCAGATTCAGGCGATTGTACATGTTCGATCCACACAGAAGGAATCACATCCAGTTTCTTTCACTGCAGTGAACACTCACCTGCATTGCAGAGGGATGCTCACAGCACATCGATGTGGGAAAGTAACCGGCACATATCAAACGTGCTTACTGATAGAGAGCCAGAGTCTGAGAGAAAAGTGGTAACCAACATGGAAATCGATAATGTAATCTCACTCATCGTTACAGCTGTAGCCTCTGATAACGCAGCAGGAACCTCATAGTACAAAAGCAAGTGAAGCAATTATGAGTCCTGGAGAAATTGACAAGCCCCACAGGGAGAGATGATGGCTGCTAAAAAGGATGAAAAGGGCAGGAGTGAGAGCGGACCAATATGTACCCCCTGCTTTCCTGCCTGCATCCCCTGCCTCCTATAGTAATCACTCTCTTCTTTGGTATAAGCCTATTACCAGCTCACACCCCTGGTCCCTTAAGTCCTTTTATCTAAACACGTCTTGCTAGTATCAAGCGCTAACACTGACAATCCTGGTAATATCTCTCGACCTGGGTTACCAGGACCTACAAGGACCCAAGTGGACCCGTTTAATATCCTTTACAGAGCAGCTATTTATTCTGCCTCTCAACTTCATTGATTGGATTCACTGATCCCGAACCCCTTTATTTAATTCATTATCATTCTGTAGAAGTGTGAGAATGGTTTTGCTGTGTACACTCAACCTCAATGAAAGAGGGAAACTCTGCAGGAATGGAAATTGTCATTACAAAGCACTTATAACAGAGCTCCATTTACTGTACATTTTCTAACAGCCCATCTATTTACAGTCAGAGAATAATGCTGTGTTTATGTATATATTATATATTATACTACAGTAGATGTGTATGAACACACACACAGGTCCAAAAGTATTGGAAATTGAAAATTAAAAAAAAAATTTCACTGGAAATAAACAGCCAGCTTTAGAATTTTGAAAATTATAAAACAAAAAAGGAAAACATCTTGATTATTCAGTTTTCAAGCTCTTTGTAATTTCTAGGTCATTATTTAATTTGATTTGTGATATTGCCCATGTTAGATTTTCTATAAGTCTCCTCCTTTTGCCTGAAAGATATGTTCAGATGAAACAGCAGTGGATTTGATCTAACATGGATTATCAGGTTTTACACGAACTTGTGGAGTCTCTGTCAGTTCCAGTGCAAACTGTCATTAAAGCAAAAAGAGAATGTACTGATGATATCATTTGTACCAAAAACCCTTTGTGATGAACTGAAAAAGAATTCCAATTCAATTTCCATTTACATTTCAGAAACTGCTGATCCTTTGAGATTTCCACACACAACAACAACATCCAATGTGCAGCGGTTCTGAAGGTAGAGACACCTTGTCACTGAGAGTGTAGTATGGCTGGATAGGTTTAGATACAGTAGATTAAAGTAACTCATACAACCACTCTATACAACTGTGGTGATCTCAGAATACACACACCACTGAGGCGGATGGACAACAGCAGCAGAAAACTCCACTGTGTTCCATTCCTGTCAGTGAAGAAGAGGAATCTGAGGCACAGACCCCCAGAGAACTGTTAAAGATTTCACTCATTTTTAATCTACAAAAGACAGAACAGTAATTACAGCATCAAATTATCTTTGCTATGATGCTCAAGCTTAGCTGCTGGATTCTCTCATTTCTCTCCTCAGAACCACTGCTCAGAGCCATCTGTCAGGTTGGATAGAGAGAAGTGAGTATCACTGTACTGCTCTTTTGAAGCTTTTTTACAGATGTACAGTCGAGTTCAAGGTTCTGGCAGGGTCCTGCTGGGTCACTCAAGGATGTTCACAGACAGCTGTGTGTTTCTCATCACTGACATTTTGGACAGTGAACCTTTGCCTCAGGTTCAATCCTGAGCACTGACAAGCAGCTTCCTCCACCATATCTCTGTAATTGAATTGATTGAGAAATCTTGTGTTCCTTAAAGCTGCTGTACTTCCAGATGATGTCTCTGTGGTCTACAGACACTTACTTTGACCTCATGGCTTGTGCCTCATTCTGACATACACAATCAGATGTAGACCTTTATATAGTAGAAATTTCTAAGTAGAAGTGCGTTTCTAAATCATTTACAAGCAACCGAATCAAACACAAATTCATTTGATCTCCTAATCTGGGTAGAAACAGTTCACGGTTGATCAGTGGAAATAGGATGCTCTTGAGCTCATATTTCATAGTAAAAGGTATGAATACTTGTGTAAATATAATATTTCTTTTATTGTAATAAGTATTTAAACCTACACATATGTGTAACATAAGCAATTTTTTTCAGGTTAAAAAAGTGACAAGATGAAGATGGGTTCCATTTCGAGGTTTCTACATAATATTGTCTTAAATTTATATCCTGAATTTATTTTGAACATATTAGTATGCTATATAAATAAAATGGAATTGAAATTGAATTGAAATGAAATGAAATGAAGAACGTGCTGAAATAAATGTATAAGTGTGTGTACTTGTTTAGGGACAACAGAAAATCTGATTTCAAACAAAGCCATGTGAACTAGCCGACTTCTAATGCACTGATCTTGGGCTTGCTGAGCAAAGAAAATATAGCACATCACATGGAAATATATATGCCTGAGGGAAAGCATAACTTGCATTGTTTCACTAGCAACATGAAAAAGGGATTTTTAACATATTTTACGTGAATAAAGCCATGTGAAAAACATTTGTTTATTTAATTTAACCATTCATATTTTTCCATACTATATGTGGTATTAAAGTCATAAGTTCTAATCTAATTCATGCCCAGCATATTCCCACAATGGACTACAATAGACTTGTGTATATAATTTATATATTCAGAAATCCACTGCAAAAGACATTCCGCCAAATAGCTGCATATTGGATGTTTATGTTTAATATGAATCAATAAAGCAGTAAGAATTGTGAGAAACTGCCTGAAAAAGCCCCACTGGGGATCGTGAATGTTTTCTGTGAAAACGTCTCCTGCATTCATTTTTTAAACTATTGATCTGAGAGAATCATGGCTAACCAAGGAAGACATACAGTATATGAGGTACACAGTTCATCACAGGAAAACATCATATAAAACCACAAACAATTTTGCGATATACTTCATTCACACTCCTCATAAAATACCAGGTCAATTCTCTGTCATGTTCTCTAGACCTTTTCTCCAGAACACAGGGGATTTCTCAGTTTTTTTTTTCTTTTTCAAAAGATCCCACATTCATGGTGATAGCGTATAGTTGAGAGCTCTTTTCATGTGGCTGCAATAGTTTTATCTCAAGAACATGATACCCAGTGTGAGTAAAACACTCCAGCATAAATCTATTAACATGTCCTATCATCATAGTGGGAGAACCATGACTAAGAGTATCTCATTTTTTAGCACAATGCCTCTTTTCTCTGCCATTACATCATTGCACTACTGGAGGCCTGTGACACAGTGTAATAAACTGACTGCAAAGCTCAGAAGCAAAGTTGCAGAAAATTGCGATGTAATGTGATTTTTGAAACCTATACAAAAGTGTACATGCTTACTGTGCAGTCTATAAGTTACTAGAACGTGACCATTTTTGCTGTTAATTCTCTATTCTTGCACACTCAACAATGTGGACTTAAATAAATAAATAAATAAATAAATAAATAAATAAATAAATAAATAAATAAATAAATAAAATAATAGCAGCTTTATTTGTGAATGTTGATTTTTAAACCAGGTTAGTCATGTAAATTCTGCATGTTGAAGTCGCAGCTGGTGTCATTATCCTGTTTTGGGGGACTGAGAAGAAACTGACCATTAGCCACTCAGATGTATTTTGGTCAGCTGTTTTTGTCTGGCATAGTGGACAACTTGATACAAAACCACAATACAACCACAGCGAAGTATTACATTTGTGTAAGGCCACAAGTTTAAAATCAAGAGAAACTAAATCATAGTTTTAAAATGATGTACTAATACCTAAAAATAATATGAATACCGGCTTATTACTACCCTAGCACGCTTGTTTAAAGTGAGTGTGATGTTTTTTTTTACATATATGCATTTTGATCATGTCTACAGATTATTTCCATTTATATAATATTAAGAATTTCAAAATGTTAAGGTGGTTAGGGCACACAAGGACACAGAGCAGAGCTAGGACATACTGAAGACGTCATTTCTCACAGTTGTCTTGGGAATATCTTTAGGTATCCTAGGTGGAGCTGGAATGAACTTTTTTTTACTTTGGAATTTATTTCCAAAAAGTAGATATATTTCAATATTATTGAAGTGGCTTGGCAATGCAAGGTTGGCTTCAGAAATGATAGAAAAGCAAACAAAGAAATAAAATCACTGAAGCAGAAATCACATATTGCCAAAGCACAGTATTTTTTGAATTATTTAGTTTGAAGGCCATGTTATACACTTACTTAGAAATATTATATGTAATTGAACATATATTTAAAAGTCAAGTCAAGCCAAGCTTTTATTGTCATTTCAACCATATATAGCTAATGCAGTACACAGTAAAATGAGACAACGCTTCTCCAGGACCCTGGTGCTACATAAAACAACAGCATATAGCTACGAAACAACACAAAGCTAGTTGTCCTAGCCACATAATGTGCAACGTGTGCAACCTTGTGCAAACAGTGCAGTGAAAAGAGACAGTACAAAAAAAAACATTACATGACAGATACACAGAATACACAATATAGACAGAATAGCATCAAAAAATGTGCAAAACGGAGAACTGTAAACAATGGGTTCTTATAAACATATATGCTTGTAAACAATTTGCAAAATAGCAACAGCAGCAACTGAATAATGTGCAAATACAGAATGTACACAGTTATAATATGGGTGGAGTTATATAACACATGTATGTGTTGAGTCTAGAGTTTGGAACAGATCAGTTCACACAGTTAAGTGTGTGTGTGTGTGTGTGTGAGTTCGGTATTCTTCGGAGAGTCTCTTTGAGGTCCAAACTCGCCATGATCTGAGAATAATTACCACAAACACTTCAAACAAGCCCCTCATAGCTACATGAAGTTCAGCAGATTGCACACATACATTTGCTATTTATTTATATACCACTACAAAGTAACCATAAAATAAATCTCTTGAAATACTTTCCATAATCCATAATTCCCTTGATAACCATTAATAGCATAACAACAAGCTGAGAGGTTTTTCCACAGTGTAAAAATTACACAACATAACAATTTCCAGAAAACATAAGCACTGTCCTGTAGAGTTGTGGTTTTCTGACCAAACATATATTTATCTGAGACTGGCACAGTTGTAACACAGCACATCTGTAATATGCTGATGTTAACAGTTTTAATACAATTATAACCAAATCATAGTAACCATATAACATACCATAGTATTATTATTATTATGTAATATAGTTTTATTCTAGATACTAGGATATAAAGAATGAAAATGAGCCAAAAAAACAAAATCTCATCTCTATGACCTCTGCACTACATTCCATTACAACACGTTTAAATGAGAAATGGCTTTTCTGTGTGCGCTTCTCAGTGTGTGATTAATGAATGTGTGCAAGTTTTCTGAGTGGTGTTTAAAACACACAGTTGTGCTGCATTGCCAGTTTCAGTGAAAATGTTCAGCACTCTTTGAGTGTGGAAACCTTGACAAGAAATAAACATATGCATGATGCTATGTGGGAAGCACAATTGAAATCATAATTATAAATCAAAGTAAAAATAAAAATAATAATAATCCCATAGACAGACAATATGCAAACATGCTACTGTGGTTGCCATGACAGGACTATTTGGAGATCTAAAGCTGTGAGTAGATCAGTTCTCAGTGATGACAAGCGGTACAAGTGAACAAGATCTCTGTGCAGATCTGATCTCAGTTCTTTGTAGCTTAACATTTCAGCAAAAGCAACAATGAAGATTTTCAAGCCTATCAGTCACTTGGCCTGAAACCTACCAAGCAAGAATCTCATGTTCTGAAAGGCACGAAGCTCGTGATAGATTTTATAGACTTGGTAGGGCTTCAACAGGGCAAATGTTCAGTGTGTGTTATCTATGGGTCAGAAATCTTAATCATCACTTACCAATATACAAAACTTTGGGATGATTATATTTCAGTTTGTACTGTATATTTGGATATTCATTTGTCCTGCTGCTGAGATCTAAGCATTAGGCTCTTAAACCAAGTAACAAGTTCCATAAGCTGCTATATAAATATGCAGTTTTAAAACAGATTATCTAATCATGGCTCCAGAAACATAAATTATAAAGGAAACCTTTTGATAAATGAACAAAAAGAAATATAGAAAAGCTGAAAGGAAACTTCCTCTTCCACTGATTCTCTATTATTTGAAGTGTGAGTATAATTGCATCTTTTATTCTTTGCATAAAGGGGAAAAAAATTATTTTGTGTCTTCTGCATCTGTACTTTAAACACGTTTCTCTCCGTTATGCTCTAGGAGTCAAAGAGAGAATATTCCAAGTATTACTTTCTCTACCATATCATGCACTTGCTTCTTTAGGGGAAAGCAGAGTTTGGGAAAAGCAAGCTGGTTTATGTAAATGACACTATATTACGCTAAAGCACTGCATTGTGGGAAATTGTACCCAATTAGGTGGCAGAAGTCAGAACATGTTGTCTAAAACTTCTAATTAGCTGTATAATAAACCATAGCATATTGAATAATTGAGCACATGTAAAGTAATTGCATTTTCATTTGAACAATTACGATTCTGAACATAGCCTTACGGCACGTTTTGTTCCAAATACATATTTTTGGAGAAACTAAGAAATACCCGCAGAAAGTGACTGCTCTTATAAAGATGTTCATGACTAATGCCAACTTCCTTATTTAAATATGTGTTTACTCCGAAGAGTTCATTAATTTATGCTTCCTGTTATACAAAGTACAAAATGAGTTGGCAGGTGTGACATTTCCAAATCTAAAGCTCAAATATTTCGTAATTTGTGTCATGGTAATTACTACAGTTAGTAGGAAAATAAAAATGTATTTTACATGTCTAATATTCAAAACATGGGCTGTTCAGAGCCAGGAGCTATTCAACAGTTTCACACTACTGTGCAGTCCCATGTGTTAGCATATATTATAGGCATTATAATTAAGATCCTATCAAACGTGTGCATAGTTATTAAGTCCTTTGTGTGCCTTTACAGAATGTCAGAGGCACTGAGATGACGTCTAGGCACAGTGAACAGTATTCAGAGCTGAGTAACATCCATAATGCGGATTTAAATTGAGGATATACCGAAATGTTGCACAATGATTTCAGACCTCAGACATAACTAGAGATTTACATACTACAAAGAAAGTTGTGTGGGATTTGCGAAAAAAAAGGTATGTCTCATTTACACATCATTCTGACCTTAAATGTAGGTTTTCATGCGTGGGGAGCAGTATCGAGTCCAACACTTAACAGGCCAGAAGTGATAAATCCATTAATAAATCTTTCCAATATTAATAAATCCATTTATAAAAAATATATCATTCTAACAAATAATTTATTGGAAATATATATATATATATATATATATATATATATATATATATATATATATATATATATATATATATATATATATATGTATATATACACTATATTGCCAAAAGTATTCGCTCACCCATCCAAATAATCAGAATCAGGTGTTCCAATCACTTCCATGGCCACAGGTGTATAAAATCAAGCACCTAGGCATGCAGACTGTTTTTACAAACATTTGTGAAAGAATGGGTCGCTCTCAGGAGCTCAGTGAATTCCAGCGTGGAACTGTGATAGGATGCCACCTGTGCAACAAATCCAGTCGTGAAATTTCCTCGCTCCTAAATATTCCACAGTCAACTGTCAGCTGTATTATAAGAACGTGGAAGTGTTTGGGAACGACAGCAACTCAGCCACGAAGGGGTAGGCCACGTAAACTGACGGAGCGGGGTCAGCGGATGCTGAGGCGCATAGTGCGAAGAGGTCGCCAACTTTCTGCAGTCAATTGCTACAGACCTCCAAACTTCATGTGGCCTTCAGATTAGCTCAAGAACAGTGCGCAGAGAGCTTCATAGAACGGGTTTCCATGGCCGAGCAGCTGCATCCAAGCCATACAGCACCAAGTGCAATGCAAAGCGTCGGATGCAGTGGTGTAAAGCACGCTGCCACTGGACTCTAGAGCAGTGGAGACGTGTTCTCTGGAGTGACGAATCGCGCTTCTCCATCTGGCAATCTGATGGACGAGTCTGGGTTTGGCGGTTGCCAGGAGAACGGTACTTGTCTGACTGCATTGTGCCAAGTGTAAAGTTTGGTGGAGGGGGGATTATGGTGTGGGGTTGTTTTTCAGGAGCTGGGCTTGGCCCCTTAGTTCCAGTGAAAGGAACTCTGAATGCTTCAGCATACCAAGACATTTTGGACAATTCCATGCTCCCAACTTTGTGGGAACAGTTTGGAGCTGGCCCCTTCCTCTTCCAACATGACTGTGCACCAGTGCACAAAGCAAGGTCCATAAAGACATGGATGACAGAGTCTGGTGTGGATGAACTTGACTGGCCTGCACAGAGTCCTGACCTCAACCCGATAGAACACCTTTGGGATGAATTAGAGCGGAGACTGAGAGCCAGGCCTTCTTGTCCAACATCAGTGTGTGACCTCACAAATGCGCTTCTGGAAGAATGGTCAAAAATTCCCATAAACACACTCCTAAACCTTGTGGACAGCCTTCCCAGAAGAGTTGAAGCTGTTATAGCTGCAAAGGGTGGACCGACGTCATATTGAACCCTATGGATTAGGAATGGGATGTCACTTAAGTTCATATGCGAGTCAAGGCAGGTGAGCGAATACTTTTGGCAATATAGTGTATATATATATATATATATATATATATATATATATATATATGTATATATATATATATATATATATATATATATATATATATATATATATATATATATATATGTATACACCATAGTTCATCTCTAGGACAGATATTTTTATATAGCACATTTTTAAAAGAAGATGGAAGTGTAGTAGATCTGCTTTATCATCTTATCCTATATACTCTGAGCAGATTTTCTTTATAGCAAAGTACATGACACCAACTTGAGGAAAAAATAATTATTCAATTAATATACAAATCCTGATACTGAATTAAGAAACATGATAATTAAAACTAGGGCACTTTATGATGTCTGTTAGATGTTTATGATGCTTTATAAAATAAAATAAAATAAAATAAAATAAAATAAAAATCTTCTGTCTGCTTCGCCTGTCTTTTTTTCTGTCCCCTGACTATTTCTGGAGAGTTTAAAGGCATGTGTGCATGTGTTCAAAGGCAGCGGTCTAGACGTTATTGAAAAACCTAATTTTGGACAGTCTACTCAGGGAAAGTCTTGCAACCATAAAGCTGCTAAATACCGCTTTGATATTTCAGTTTGGAAACACACATTAATCATTACAAATGCACTTTTGTTTCAAAACTTTTCACTCTGTACAAAAACACAGCTGAGCAGATCAGTTCGTTTTAAGAACAATGTGTGTTACAAATCACCACTTATAACTTTACAAACACATTCACACCCACATCCACACTATTTATTCCAGAGATTGTCTTTTCTAAAACAATAATAATAATAATAATAATAATAATAATAATAATAATAATAATAATAATAATAATAGAAGAAGAAAAAGGACAAAGCATACAATTATGATAGAGTGAATATGCCCCACTGGTGTTTGGCCCACTAATAATAATTCTACACATTTGGTTTGTTAGATATAATAAAATTTAAGGGAAAACATGCAATCTCCACCCACACAGAGCAAAAGCTCAAATTAAACCTCCCAGCCCTGGAGGTCTGAAGCAAATGTGTTATCCTTTATTTATTTATTTATCTATTTATTTATTTATTTATTTATTTGAAGTATTTGCAATAAAAATAAATAAAAGAAAACACATATACCTAAGAAACTCCCCAGCCTTAATCCTAGCCAACTATCTTTAAGTGCCAGTCAATACATTGAGGATACACAATCCCTGTGGAGGAGGCTTCCAATAGAAGAGCTTTTACAAGAAGCACAGTGACAGAACATGGCGGACATTTAGCTAGTGTGCTTTTCTATTTAAGCATTCTATTTGGGCCTGTCTTCAGACAGTCACTTATCCCTATCCTCACCACAGAATACTGAATAGAGGTCTCTTTTTTTCAGTAACCACTAACCTGGCAAGCTCTATCTACTCAGACATGGACTGAATATCTGATTCATAAAAATAAATCCAAATGTATTATCTGTCCTAGCACATTTCAGATAAAAGCCAACATTTGTATGGCCAAGTTTCATTATTAAAGGAAAACAATCAAGATATTTCTGAGGCGAAGACATTGAGAAATTTCTACTGAAATGACAAATACTCAACATAACTGTGGAATATACATTAAGATTGTGCTTTTTCTAGATGTTTGGGGTTGTTTGTAACAACATTGTTTTGTAAGAGTTGTGTAAAAGTTCAATATAGCTTACAACATTTTTGTGTATTAATGTTTCAGGCAGCAGAATTTATTCCACTTTATACTACTCTCCACAAATGGCATGTCATGACTTTTGCCAAGCTATCCAGACCTTGAAGATATTCATGGCACATGGGCTCAAGTGGGGTAATTATACAGTTCGATTAGCACCACAGGAGGTAAGTAGGCCAGCACCAAGCAGAAAGCATGATGAGAGAGTGAGAAATGCATCCAATATCGGGAATACAGGGTGTCCCAAAAGTCTCCATACTTGGAGGAAATGAAAACTTTTGAAAAAATGTCTTACAAAATATCTTATACTTAGTTTCTATTAGATATTTTTATAGATTTCATTTAGATAACCTTTAAGAATGCCTTCGACAAAAGGAGAGCATATTGAAATTATTCTCATGGCTGGATTGGGAAGCATGGAAGCAAGGAAACATGGCCAACAACATCACACACTGCTGCCAAACTTATTAACAAATTCAAAAAGACTGGAAGAGTTGCGAACCAACCGAGAAGTGAGCGTCTACAAACACCCACTGATGAAAGCCCAAACAACTTGATGCTGGCACACACAGTCCCCTATGTATAGAGACTTTTGGGACATCCTGTATTTGGCTGTCCTTCAAGATGGAAAATTTTTTAAAGATACTCAGAGCTTGATATTAATTAACAATAAATCCATCAGGGAACACCTGGGCAGCAAGATACAGATACTGGGTAGGTACAAATAAAAGATATCATGTTCTAAGTTGTTTAACACACCATGATGTAAATATCAGGAAATGAAAGCTGAAACTTTGTTCTTTCAGCTCATATTCAAGTTTCAATCTTAAACCCTAATATCTTCAGTGTAAAGCAAAAACATTCCAGTATGTTCTGATGGAACTTTCGGCAGTTCAATTTTCTGGTATTTGTAGTTCTGAAAAACGCAGGCATTTGTGAAGCGAACTTTGTGTCCTATTCACATGAATCTTAATCAGAAGCAAAGCTATAGTATGTGTTACCTGTGAAAGAGTGAAAGAGGAGAAAATTGCATTGCAAAAATTCCACTGAAGCTACAAGTTCCACTGAAAGATGCATTATCTCAACATTTATAACCTGATCTAATGATAATTATTCAATTAAATTCAGTTTTATATAAAAACTGCTTTTAACAATAGATGCCAGCTTTAGTTAAATATATAAATTCAGGATTTAAATTAAATGTATCTGCATTGGGCAAGCCAGAGGTGATGGTGGCAAGAATAAACTCCCTAAGATGATAGGAAGAAACATTGCGAGGAACCAGATTCAAAAGGGAACCTCATTCTCACACCAAATAATGAGCTTATAAATAATTTCCTGTCTATAAGTGTGCAGTATATTGTTAAATAGAGCATTTGTGTAAGTAGGAAATTCATTCTAGATTTAACATCAAGTCGTGTTTTGTTTAAGTTATCAGTTGTTCACTGGGAGACTTTACTTGGAAAGCAAAACTGTTGGTGGCAATTGCAGTGCTAAAGTTATCTTAATGGAACCCTCCACAAAAATCCTATGCATCATGTATCATCAGTCTGTCCATGTGGGGTCATCCTCAACAGTGGCAAGTGGCCACCAAGTGATGAGACTCCAACCAGAAGCAGAGCATCAGGATGGAAGAGGCTGGTCTGGACAACAAAAGGTGTCAGAATCACTTCTATTATTGTTACAAAATGCTTAAGGGCAATGTATATTGTATATGTATATGTGTCTTAATTGACATTATTGGCTGTTTTTAACCGTTGTGTTTTTTAAAACTGACGTATAGTCATCTTTCAGATTAAATCCAGATTTTTCATCTTTTTATAAAATTTAATTTTCTTGTTTGTTTCATTTTTCCTGGTCAAATCAGTGTTTAAACAAAAGCACAATGCTCTGACTGAAGAAAAAGCAACCTACTTAAAAGATTTCAGTCATATTATAATTAAACGTAATTAAATCTATAGGTAGAAAATATCTAACCAAGAATATTCGAGTAAACAACCACAAATCACTCGGTGTAAGAAACCCCACCAGCCTGCTCATGCTTCTGTGATGAGATTGTATTAAAAGAAAGCCTGAGATAACATTAAGCTTTTATCAAAACGATAAAGCCTTTTAAAAATGTAGAACCTCCCTGAATACACAATACAAGCAGTAAATATTTCACCATTCAAAGCCTTTTAGTAAGAAAAAAAAGTAACAAGTAATTTCTCAGAATTCCTCCTTTCATATTGTTCGTCTTGAGAGAAACAAACGTTAAGATAATCAGTTCAAGGAGCTTGTGCCAGTCCTGCTACATTCATTTTTCTCTGGTGTCCACTACCAACATATGCTCAGGCCCAGCTCTTTTAAAGCAAACTGTGGGTGTCAATTAGTTGTAACTGACTCTCGCCAAGAAAGCTACTCAATTCCATATGGGAATGGCACTTCAATTTCACTCAGAGGCAGTATTTCACACAACATTTCACTTTTATTACTATAGGCCCTATTTACATTCCTGCCTAAAGACTGTCACACGGAGCTACGATGTATTAGTAGGTTTATAATTTGTAATTTCATGCCTTTTGCATTTTGCATCGCTCAAGCTTGGGAATGGGGGAGGCGGAATACGGGCAGGGGGTTCGGGACGTGGGGATTTGGGGGAGTTTGGAGAGATGTGTTCATGTTCTGTGTTGGTAATTTTCATGTAGGTTTAAGACATATCAAATAAACCAGGTTTGTTTTGAACACCCTGTCTGAAAACTGACGAAAAACAGTGCAATCTGTCTTTTTTATGATGCCATTAGGTCTCATAAAGTGGATCCTGAAAATACGTGGTAATAATGATGGGTCATGGAAGAATATCTTTAACAAACATAGTTAGATGGATATGAGTTGTGACAGTTATAGAACCGGCATCCTTTACAATATAACTCAACAACCTATTTTATTAGATACTTATATTTAATGAGTCGTTACAACTCTAGTGGATGTAAGAAGAGGGTCAGAGAGCTATAAAACACACATACATGATGCTCACTAGCATCTCCAGAGACATATATATGATTTTCAGCTGTGTATTTTACCAAATTACACACATTTGATGTGTACGAGTGAGCTGGTAGACTGTCTTTCTCTAAATAGATATTTAAAAGAACTTAGCATCTTCATGTTTAACCATTGTAATGTATACACTATAAGACAAATGATATACTATAATTGGCTAAGGAGATATAATTGTTTACTATAAATTGGAGGGTTTAGCAATTATGAAGTATTCATTTCTGTATTGTATCATACACAGTGCCTCTAAAATGCCTGTATGAAAATATTCAATTTATTTCTCAAAACACTTACTATTACTTTCATCAATCATTCACTTATTTATCTTTATTATTGAGACTTAAATAAAAATAAATAAATAGATATCATATCACTCCTTGGCTGCTTTTCCTAACTTGAAATGAAAACAATTTGTTTATTTAAGTAAAAGCTACTTGCTATATGTAAAGACAACTCATTAACATTTTGATTCCAAAATAAATGTGCAAATGGGGATTAGTCTCACTAAGTAAATTTGCCCAGAAACATGTTTTACCCTGTCTTTAAGAAAATAAAAATATACACTAATTTTTAAGAAACATCTGTACATCTCATTCTTGCAATCAAGAACCAGCCAATCCTGTGGCAGCAATACAGTACATAAAATCCTGCAGATACACGTTCAGGCAGAGGCTCACTAAAACTGGACAGTTAAAGGCTGGAAAAATATAGGGTGTTCTGCAACAGTCTGAATCCATTGACCCAACCTGCCTGTCAACAGCCCAAGCTGGTGGAGGTGGTGAATTTCTTTTATCAGATTTTTTTTCTTCCATTTAATTAGATTTTTATTTTATTATATTCAGTGTATAGGCTGTCTGTAGCAGTGATTAAGCTAATTCTGTCATGATTATCTAAAAAGACCTTTCTGGTCTCATGCTGGTCTCATAAAAAAAACCCTCTGTCATTGGAGAAATGTCTGATCTTTAACCGTTTACATTTACTTCATTTGGCTGATGCTTTTATCCTGAGTAACCAGAAGTGGCAAGATTTATATCAGTCATTCAACAAATCTTACTCTTCATAAAGTCCTCATTTACAACTCCATGCATTTTTAATTCTGTTGAAATACTATTTACCCCCTTTTTTATTGAGAATCAGAGGACAGATTGGCAGGGTTGTGGGGTTTTTTTTACACCAAATTGGGCTAGACTGCATCCACCTGCTTTATAGCAAATAATTGCAATTAAATCTAATACATCTGTCTATACAGGCGCTCATGAGAAAATGTCAAAAGATCCTTTTTATGTTTGTGATATCAGAAAGCAGCAAAAATTACTCCGTTTTGACTATAGTGGATAGCTGACATTTCCTGTTTCACTAAAGGCATAAGTGGCATCCTGAGAGTGATTATGGTAGCTATTGCGTTCACCATCTGGTGACGCAGATGAAATTAATCACTCCAATTGTCATTGAAATGCTTATTGCTACGGCAATCAACTAGTCCACTGGTGCTTCATGGTCAAAGTGTGTGTGTGTGTGTGTGTGTTTTTTTTTGTCCTCACTATGCTTTTCAGTCCATTAACTTTATTTATGCTCATGACTACACTCTAAATGGCAAAAGTGCATCCAAAGACACTTATCACTGCAGCTGTAATGTTTTTTGCATTAGCTGGATTTGAAATCCTATTAGTATTTAAACCATTTAATACTCTTATGCACTGTCATATTTGGTAAATATGACCAGTTGTGTGCTGCATGTCCTTAACTATAATTTATTAAATATACATCAAAAGAATCAGTTAAAATGGATCCTGAGAGGCACAACAGAAAATTATTCACACTATTACAGGGAGATCACAAGTCTGAATCCTGACAATGTCACAGCCGTCCATGGCCTGGAGCCAAAGAAGCAAAATTGTCTATGATCTCTGTGTGGGAGGGATAGCGTACTCTCTCTCTTTCCTATCAATCAAAGAGAATAACCAGTTGCAGATGTCTGTGAGCTCATGTGTGTGGAAAAGGGCAGATAGTGCTTTCCTCACAGGGCAGTAGAGCTCCACTGCCCTGTGACACAGCATGAGCAGCAGCATAAGACACGATGTGGTAGCTGGCTTCACATGTCCTTCGCCTTCACTCTCACTGACTGCTAGCTGTTGTATGACATGACATGGGCAAGCTGTTGGGGGAAATTGGCATCTAACCAAAATGGGGAAAAAAATCCATAACGCAACAGTTGAAATAATACATTCAATCAAAGATAAAAATGCAGGTAGATGTTTTTTAAGACTGCGCCACACATGCCCTTATGGGAAACTCATTCACACAATACCACATATATACATAAGTTTTCACGTGATTATGTGAACAATATATAATTACATGAGAAATATGATTTAATCATGTTACACCCTGACACTTCACACGTGAACTTGTGACAATGTCACGTGAAACTGATTGAGATACTGAAAAAAATATCACATATGAAAATAAAAATACTGCATGCACTTCGTGAAAAGTGTGTGTTTATAAATTGTCTGAGCATTGTGCTTTCTTTTGAGCACCTGATATAAACTGTTGACAAATATACAGTAAGAAGCTTCATATGGATCAGACAGAAGACGATTACACTGACAGTTTGCCTCGGAAGATAAGAGAAATACCACAAAACAGTTAAAAAATACTCATCCTTCACGTTGAGTGCAACAGTTATCACAGGTTTAATTTAGCATGACTGAACATAATAATATAAATGTTCAGCTTTTCTCCCAGACTGCAGTCTACCCTGCAGCTTGTCTATCAATCTACACTTTGCTCAGCCTCTCAGTAATAGGCTTGCTCTGCTTAACAGCCCATCACAATTTTCAAAAATAGACAAAGCTCTGTCTTTTTTCCGAGACTAATATCTCTAATGTCCAGTTATTTTTGAGTTTCTAAGACTCCTGAGGATCATTAGTTACTGACTAAGATCCTCTCTCTGACCTGTTGCGGCTAAATTGAAATCTTTGTAGCATCATACAAAGAAGATTCCTAAGAAAAAAGACCCATATTCTCTGAACCAGATTGACTCTTTTTAGCAGTCAAAAGGTTGTAATGAATGCATACTATTTTTTTCTGCGCTTGCAGGAAAGATTAATTTAAGCCTAAAGAGCAGCTAATGGATTTCAGATAGGAAATTATGGTTGAAGCCGTATAAAGTGAGATTCGGGTATTTACTATATTGTGTATTGACTGCGTATTGGCTTCCTCCACTGAAACTGACTGCCTTCAAGCGGGAGAAAGGAGGAGACAGATGGTGCACGAGAGAGAGAGAGAGAGAGAGAGAGAGAGAGAGAAAAGAAACAAGAGATTTAGTAAGCACTTATAGAGAATATTCAGTGCTTCCTGCTTCCATATTTGTAATCAAATATATTCTGATGCTGATATGCAGAAATGCCTAAAGTTCTAAATGAGCATGTGGTAATGATTTGTCACTGAAAGCCTAAAGATGATTAGATAATGGTTAAATGTGAATAGTTACTGTTATATAAAAACCAGTTGGCTTGTCGGTGGGAATTTTCTTGGATTAGTTGTTTTATGTAAGTACATACTGTGGAAAAACAGCATCATCAGATGTCAAGCCTTCGTGGAGCCGACCACCTGCTTCTCTGTCTGTTGGCCTGGGCATCTTTGCAATCTGCCCTGCGACCTCAACACAGCAGGTGAGTTCGAACAATACATGATTCACAGATGTCTCCAAATCCACTGTACATTCTTTTTTTTTTTTTTTTTTTTTTAAATAACCTGCATCACACAAAATCTGAGTAAGTTGAACCAGTGATCTTTGATTTCCTGCTTTGGTTATAAATACAGTCCCATGGACATTTTTTTGTTTGTTTTTGCTATACATTAAAGACAATTGGGTTTCAAAATATGAGACAGTCTATCAGAATTTCAGCTTTCTTCTGTTTATATCTAGATGTGTTAAACTTAAACATGGCAGAGCACCTAATAGTTTAACTCATCAAAAGTATTGGAACAAATAGTCATAAAGATTTTTTTGTCTTGCAGGATTTTTGTGGTAACCGAATTTATTTATTACATTTTATATTAATCTTTGTCCTTTGGTGCTTAGGTTAAACAAAATAAGTCTTCAGAATTCTAATGTTTAGATTATTGAGTTTAATAACCATGATGCCGTACAATGTCACCATTAGATACTAGATAAGTCATACATCATAAGCATATGAGCATCTAAGATTTTGTTTTGTAAGCCTCCAGGCATTCATACATAAATAGAAGGGGATGAGCGTTTAGGAAATAATACACCAAACCAAGATGATTATCATTGACAGGTGTTTAATGAGTTCATATTAGGTCTTGAACATTAAACATGAAAATGTTTGCTAGCTAAAATTGCAATTACATTTTGCTCACAGTTCCATGCAAAAATACTTAATGGTTAGTCTTTTCACCTCATACATATGGATACATGATAAAACTCTGATCTTCTAAATTAGTAGCTCCTCTAAAGTAGACAGAATACAGAGTTCAGGATCAAACTGAGGACACTCCAGATACTCTGTATAGAGTTTTCACTGGATTCATTGTGAAGGACTGTTCTCACTGGGTGTTGCCACTGTTTGGAAAGATTTCTTGTAAGATTTCTTGTTCTCAGGGACAACATCATTAAACAACAATAAAATGGGAAAATCTTCAGAGCCACAGAAAAGATCTTAAAGATCCTGGATCCAGGATTTTACAACACACTCTCATACTAATGATAAGGAAGATAAGAGAGAAGCCAGCAATCACTCAGAAAGAGTTGCATTATGACCTGAAAGCAGCAGGAACAGAGAATACACTTATAGCGCAAATAGAGTTGTACAGAGACTGTACTGAAAGCAACAGTTACACAAAGAATAAGAAATATACTGCACTGCTGAAGTCCTGCTGAAAACAGAGAAGCACAGACATGCACATCTTAAAGCTTTTGGACAAACAGAACTGTTTTAGAACAATACAGTCTGGTCAGATGAAACAAAAATCAAGCTCTCTGTCGAAGAAATTCAGCTTGTCATTTTTCAGAGAAAGAAAGTTTGTGCTTATGATCCAAGGAACATCGTAAATCTTTACTCAAAGATCCAAAGAACACCTTACTCACAGAGATGTACAGAGGGAAGGGAGTCTCTCTACAAACAGCACTGGGACATCACATATCATCAAAAGAAACATGAATGGAGTGATAATACTGGAGAATGTCACTGACCAAGAAACTGGATCTGGGGAGAAGACAAAACAACGATCCCCAAACACCTTTGTTTATGCTTATGAATATAGATTCTTTTCTATTCATATTTGATGTGTTTATTCTGTATGCACTAAAACTATATTAAGAAACAGAAACAGAAGTGACAGTTCAATTATTTTACCTTGATTGTTTCCTTCCTTCCTTCCTTTTTTAATTCTGAGATATTACTTCCTTATAAGAAGCTTATTTTCCCCCTTACAGCCTGGTGAACTATGTGCTTTTTGTTCTTTTCTTGCCTTTACTTTTCTTCTCCTTGCTCTTTGCCATTCTTTTTGAGTTTCATATTTGTCCTATCACTGGGGATCAAGCACCAAAGTTGCTGGAACCCTACTGTTTTTGTTCATGTTCTTCTTTTTGTTATTATTATTATTCTATGCTGGAAGTCTATAACAGCCACTAGAACTGTATAGTAAATAAGAGGCGATGTGGCACATTTCAATGCCTCTAATGCACGTTTCCTAATAAAATATGAACAAACTCCTTTTGCCACATTAATCTTTCATCTGACTATATGACATCACTGGATATATTATATTGGATTTTATATTGGATTTATAAAAATTATTGGATTTTCTACCATTTTGATGAACCTGTACATATGTTTGCTTTCCACATTTTTATTTAGTTTTTCTTCACTCCAAAAATATTCAGACTAATCTTCGCAAAACTTATCAGAAGGGGTTTATTATTATTATTATTATTATTATTATTATTATTATTATTATCATTATTATTATTATTATTATTATTATTATTATTATTATTATTATTATTATTATTCAAGAGTATTCGTCTGTAACATGCAAATGATTTTTACCGCAAAGCTGCCAAACAGGAAATGAGGCCATATCTCGACAACACCTTGATGGATCGGCATGAAACTTGAGAATACATATTGGGACATGTTTACATCATTTGAGCAGTAGGAAACCTATGTTTTTGCTATTTACTTTGGAGCCATTTGTAATTACTTCATAACTCTAGTGTAATGTGATTTCTAAAATGATGTTGAGTCGTGTCAGTGTGAAAAAATAAATCGTCTCTCGTTTAACATTAACACAAAACAGGAGGTTTGTTTATATCTCAGTACATTTACATTTACATTTCTGGCATTTGGCAGACTCTCTTATCCAGAGCGACGTACAAATGTGCTTTAAAGTCTTTATGAATGAATACATTAACACCGGTTCAATAGATCATAGACTTAGGATACCAAGTAATACTTTGACATTTTCACATGAAACTTGGCAGACACCAACAGTTAAGAATCAGTTATAGAGAGACCATATTAAGTTACATCTCTTTTAACACCCTCCCACAGAGTATTGCCATAATAAGGAAAAATGTGTTTTTTCCTCTGTTGCTTTTCAAGTTCATGATTCTTGTTTTCTTTACATCCTTTTAAGGTTAGGTGAAAATGTTCAGAGCCTTATAAACAATTTTGAATATACTGAAAAAAAAATCCTCCTGCTTTTCACACCCTGCAGTTTTTGTCCAGTCTCAAAACCCTTGGCTCAGATCATCTTCAGACCAAGCTGCACAAAAGGTGTCAGATGGACTTTTGATATTTCAAGCCATTCACTCAAAATATGCGAATGAATTTGCAGTCAATGTGTAGAACAGAAAATGAGGTCATATTTCAAAACTGCACAAAAATGCATGTAAAAAAATTTACATCCATTCATCAAACTGAACCCATTTTTATATAATGTGAGCTGGTACACCCACTGCAAAAAAAAAAAAAAAATCAATGTTGAGCCCTACCATGTGTGTACAGCATACAAAAAAACCTAGAATGCTAAAACAAATGTTAAAACAAAGCACACTAGCAGTGGAAGCTGCTATTTTAACAGCTGTCTCACTTCTTTTTTATCTGTAGGAGAATGTGTGTATACGTATTACAGTAATGAATTTCTATAGGATTTTTTGTCAATTTTTACTGTTGGAAATCGTTGTAGACGCAAAAAAAAAAAGAGGAAACACTGTATGTACATGAACACAAAAGTCGAAACGAGACACAAAAAGTCCAATTATGACAAAATCCTACTGTTAAGCTAGCAATAAGCCTTATTGAAATGAATAATCTCAGTGTTTCCAAGCACTGCAAAGATTTCTGTCTATGAAATAATCAGAACGAAGTGCTCATAACTCGTCAACTGCTTGACCTAAAATCATGATATCTTCATTTTGTTATTCCTTGGAGACTGTCCCTCTGACATAATGCAATGTAATATAGCAGACATTGATGGTGAAATGGGCAAATGGTCAGTGGTGCTTAACTCAAAATTTGAAAAGCTATGGTGAGGACCATTTTCTCAAGGTCCTTTGACCTTAAGATTGTACTATGTATCGCTTGACCACTTATTTTTGCTTTTTTATTGTTTTAATTTAGAGCTATTGCTTCTTCATTTAGATTCTGTAAGACAAGAAGCATACTGTAAGAGCCATGACATTTTCAGCACAATTATCACTATGATACAGTAGCTCTCACTGGGTCTGCACAGTTGCAGTTACATTTTTAAAGAAAAGATGCATCCATGATCCAGAAATTTCAACCAGAGCTTAATTTCTAACTCATATAACAATGAGGTTCTAGATATAATATTATGTTTAGTGTCATTATGAAATAGAGAATTTGGTTTTTAGCAAAAAGATTCACATACCATAAAAGATGTTCCCATCAAAGACAGCGGCTGATGCATTTCTGGTATTTGGCAGACGCTCCAGAGCAGAAGCAGGTGAGGCACAGCTAATTTAGGCAGGCCACTGGTGTGGTGCTTAGCTCTGACCCCTGCTTGTACCTTCTTTTTTTTATAAACTCTCAAGACCCATTAAAGAGTCTAGACTTCTGATGATCTCATGAATACCTACTCTACATATTAGTTTCGGCTGTAATCTGCCTGTAGTTAATGAATCATTAATAATTAATAACTGAATTTGCTTTAATATGCTTTATAACTGAAGTCAAAAAATATGCAAAGGTTTAGGGACTGTAAAGAGATCCTCCATGTAGCAGGATAGCTGGGGGGAATGAAAATAAAAATCTGAAAAAATGCTCAAAGCAAAGTGTCTGCTCAAACCTTTAGGTAGACATATTTAATCATTAAATATAAGAAGAGAAGCACTCAACCACAGGAAAGCAAAGAAAGATGAAGTTAATTACTTTTGCGTAATTTCAATTTGCTTTAATGGAAAAATAGCTTGAGGGAAAAAAAAAGAAAAACTTTGTAAGCAACCCAATATCTCATCAGTGTGTGTTTCTAAATCCCCCTCGATAAGATGTTTGTAAAACACAGAGAATTGTCTTCTAAAGGCATATATGACATAATTACAAATACAAACAACCTTTATCAGTTTTCAAGGAAAGTTTATAAATGTTCCTGTAATGTGTGGGTTGTTGAAGCAGGATATAAGTATATGAAATCTGGATAAACTTTACTGAGGGCAAACCAGGAATCATAAGCCAAGGTTCAAGCAAGGTTCAAAACACAAAGCAGCAATCACAGGGATCTCCAAAATGTGAGTCAATTAAACATGTTAAGGTCAAAACAAAGGAAAACAGGGGTCGGAAATACAAGATCCAATCAATAAGACCTGTTTTGTGTAGACCCAAAAAAATCAATTGTTGGAGAGACCGGAAGAAAAAAGAAAGGAAAAATATATGGAAAACTTTGCTCAGCACAGTGACAATTCACTATAGAAATATTCAATTGTGAGAAATCCTCCTGTTTCATCGTTTTTATTTGTAGCAACATCACCACTAACAGATCCATAATTTTATTACAGCATATGTTGTAGAAGTTTTATTTTTTTATCATTACAAACTAAGCTTTTTCAAACATTCTGATAATGTTCAATGTTAGCGGGGTAAAAACCTCTCCTCCTGAAGTCTGACTCTTCCTGTTTGGCCACAACGACTCATTTAAGCCTCCCAAATGAATAAAAATGTGCACCTGCCTTTTCCAGTTAAGGAAAGCAAGGAAAGCAAGCAAGTCACAGAATTGATGTTGTACTACAATTTACAGGATAAAAAAAACCCTGTGCAATGCCTTGCCAGCGTGATGGAGAAGCTGCTCAGCCTTAACTCTCCAACCTGTTCCATCTCTTACACAAGTGGATTTATAGGAGCTTCAGGGCACTTCAGCTTGAGTCCATCTTTACTGCCATCTCATCCTGCCTGTTCTTTCCCCGTCTGCAAAGCTGAGCTGATGAGTTGCAGGCCCAGTTATATTGATCCTTAAATGTCTCTGCTAAGAAAAAAAGTGTTGGTCAGTGCTATAGCCTCTCAGGCAATGTCTTCTTTTATTCAATGCTCAGTGAACCTTAGTTGCTGTGTACTTTAAGACTGAGCATGTGAAAACTGCCATACAGGTAGTAAATTAACACTTTGTAAAACATATAATATAAATAATAATATCTGTGCTGTTAACAGTATACTCAGTATTTTCAGCAGCTCGCTGAAATACTCAAAGGTTGACTTTCCTCTTTTGAGTCACCAACAATCTAAAAATTGTAGTTATTTGACAGAAGCTGATTTTGGCCTTGAATTACTCATGTTTCTAGATGATCACCAAGCAGATGCAGTTAGCTTTAGTTAGATTTTAAACTGTTTTTATTGTGTCAATAGTGGACAGAGTCAGTATTATTATCATTATATTTTTTTCACCCCATGCTAAGCCTGTGAATGTTATCAGTTGAGCAGGAGGAGCAGACCGGACAGGCAATGACAGGGTTGTGGTAGATCAAAAAAAATAGCTGACGGCTGCCAGGATCTTGTTTCATAGCAAAAAATCGGAATTTCCATAAAATGGCAAAGTACAGACAGTGTGTTGATGATTCACAGAATCATTTCTATTGCAAAAACTCAGAAAAGGGGGATTATGGAATATATAATATCTGTTTATCAGAAATTAGTGTGAAATACATGTTTCCTATTCAAAGGTAAGAAAAAAAAATCTCCATTTTCTTAACCCCCCCCTTTTTTTTTATACAAGTTTAAGAGAAGTGGCTTTTGAGGTGTAGGTGGACTGGAAATTCTGCTGAAACCTCTGTCAGCACTGGCTAATGATATTACCTTAAACACAGATGATGTGTGTCTAAAGCTGCTCAAAAGCAGCTGCTAGACCGTGTGCTGAGTGACAGTATGTTGGTGCCTCTGCCTATTGCCTGAGCTGCCTATTATGGGGTTACTCTAAAAATATAATAGACAGTAGCCTCAAGTGTGATAGCCTCTCAACTTAATTTTGTTTGAGGCGATATCATTATTAATGTTGGCCTGCCCCCGAAAAATCTATGTCCGCGAGCCATGGCATTCAAGTGGCCACTAGAGTTAGGAGCAATGGGAATGATGTCTTACTTGTAATGTAACATAACTGTATCACACATTCTGTACAGCAACCCAGAGTGATGTGCCACATTTCAAAATGCTCTTCATATTGTGGTACCTATAGCAAATGCATGGTTCATTAATAAATAACTCTGGCTACTGTTTTGTAGCTGCTTCAATCACTGGCAGAAATCTAAGACAAACTATACCATCTAATGTAATATAGTCCATCGTACAGTTTATGGAGATCATACATTTGCTCAGAGCTGCTGCTATTGCAGGGTCATATTCAGAGTTGAGGTTAATATATTTTCCTTTGTTAGAATAAATAACAGAAAAGTTTAATTCAGAAAAGTTCATATTTGTGCTGTCAAATGTCATTGTCACCTAGGTTATTAAACATGCAGAGAACTACAGAGAAAAGAAACACCCCCAGATTACCCTGAGATTGTACCAGACTCACTTGTGTGTGTTTAAATGTCATAAATATTTGAGAGAGAGGAGATATCATTGCTTTACTCCAATAACTTATCTGTACTTGTTGAACCACACAGGTCCACTGTGCACAGTAGACACCATGTTTAATGAATTTTATGATTATTATAATGAGGCCATTACAAAATTTCATCTGGGACCTAGCCATATCTACAGGCTAGTGTTATTGTGAGAAAGATTGTTCTAAGTCCAATTTTTGAACCCAAATTTTGTGTTTTGTATTAAGTACATAAATGTGACATTATGAATATAATATAAATTTTATTTATTTTTTCTTAAAGAGCTTGGGGAAGACTGAACTTTGACCAGTGCTTACCCTGAAATTTACCTTTACACTACATTTATTTAAAGTGCGATGTAAGCATAGTAATAAATGCTTGGCCCATCCACCGTCATCCGAAGTATTTCATGACAGAATAGTAGCCTACAATGTGTATACACATTGCAATTTCATAACCTTGGGCTATTACAGGATTACATTATATTGTTTTGCAAAATATTTTGTGACCAGTCCAGTAACTTGTTCTGTAGCAACACTTTTCATCTCTGCTGAAGCTTGATGAATTCTCCCATGTAAAAAACAAAACAAAACATAATTGCTATTTTATAAAGTTTATTTATAAGAAGAATTATGAGACTGAAAGACACATTTTAAATTAAAACAAATTTGCAGTGATCACAATTAGATAACAACTAAGACTTTTCATACATCGCCAATATACTGCCAATATAATATATTAGAGGTTTACCTGAATATCTGCAATTGTGTATCATCGTATAAATGATTAATGATTCCTGTAGCTCCATTAGTCCATTTTCCCTAACTCATAAACCTCTACTTCTGGGATTTTAGATGTCAGTAATGGCCACTTAATCAACCTTCATAATGTCATGTCATGGAGGGAAACTATCTGCCTAAAATGTTAATGGATAACACTGACAGCACTGATGTTGTTAACAACAGACCAATCAACATTTTTAAATATGTATTCTTTGGCTCTTTTTAAATATTTTTTATTTTATTTTATTTTAATTAATCTGCTTCAATCTTCATTTACTTTCCCTCAATCAGCATCTGAGTAAAAAGTGATTAGATTTCAAATATTATCTCTTACACCTAATTTACATAGGCGTATACATATACATGTTTTCTTATTCAGTATCATGACAATGTGCCTATTGAAAGCAGACTTTGTAACAAATCTTTGAGAATTTTCTAGAATATCTTGACCAGACTGGGATTCCCTGACAGTGGGTTATGAAATTCAAATCTCAAATTCTCTTTTATGTCACACATCTCAGTGAGACAGTAAAATGTGACATGCAATTTGTAGCCACCAGTTTTTGTTATTCAGATTAACTGTCAGTTTGAGACGAACACAAGGCATGAGTTGACATTTTTATCTTTTCATGCTTTCATTCCAACCATGTCAGCCTTGCCCTAAACCTCCACTACTTCAGTCATCTTCCCACATCAAAGTTCCTTTTGGTGATCAACATCCCAACAAAGCACAGCATGAAGTATTTCTTTCCTCCATTTCAAGACCTATCAAAAGCAAGAGTATTCCACGCTTTTTTAAAGGGCACTCAGTGCACAATATCAAAGTCACTTACCTGATTTTTATACACACAGATCATCAGGTCGGTTAAACTTGTATTCAAAATCATGCCATAATTCAAAGATTATCAAACTTTTCATAGAACGTTTACATCTTACATTTACCTTTATAGCCTTTGACAGACCACCTTATCTAGGGCAACCTACAGATATGCTTTAAAGTCTCTTTCATCCGAGATTTTTAGAGAACTATCAGTCTATGTTGGGAAGGTTAGCAGACAACACAAGAATTGTTTTTAATAAAACATAGTGCTTAAAGTTCTTAATGAAGAGGTAGGTCATTAGTCATATTTTGAAGACTGCCAGGGACCTATGTGCCAAAACAGAGAAGAGACTTGATGCATGTCTTCCAAGTACCCTGAAGGATTGTTGGTCCAACCAAGCATGTGCTGGAGGACCAGAGGGAATGTGGTACAGAACAGGGTATGCTCTAATGTAGGTGATGCTGATCCAGTTTTGGTTTTGTAGGCAATCATCATTGTGTTACATCTGATGCAGGTCACTACAGTGAAGGGAGTGTAGCAATGGGTCACTGTGGAAGAAATGAAAAGAAGTCATGGAGCTGCAGATGCTGAATGGCAGAGGGGTTGAATGGCGCACAGACACTGACCTGCCAGGAGTGAGTTGTAGTAGTTCAATCTGAAAACTAAAGGGACTGACAACTGAGTGGATAGAAATGGATTAATTCTACTGATTTGTTGTAAACTGGATATTGGCATGATCCTGTCAGTTTAGCAATGTGAAAGGATAAGGACCTGGTTGAATGTGAAATGATTCAACAAGTACCTGGGAGTAATGTGAAAGGATAAGGTCCATGGTTTTGTGCAGATGCTGAGATCTGAAAGCTGTCCAAGGATAACACAAGATCCTGAGGTGGGGATGAATCTTCTCGGATGAACAACAGTTTACTTTCACTGGGATTAGGTTTCAGCTAATGAGCTGCTATCCATGATGAGATGTCTGCCAGACATGCTGAGATCTGAGCTGAGACACATGTGTGTTTAATTGTGGAAAGGAAATAAGTTCAGTGTCATCCGGATATCAGGGAGTTGAAAACCCACATGAAGATATGACCTCACCAAGAGATCAAGAAAGAAGGCAGAACAGAAGAGGACCAAGCACTGAGCCTTGGGGGCCCCTCATGGAGCATCCTCAGGGAATAGATGTGGATTCCATCCAGGTTACCTGATTTGACTGTACCTCCATGTAGGAAGTAAACCATTGCCAGGCAGTGAATGAAGTCCAAGACTTATGATGATGGTGGTTGACTTTGTTAAATACTGCTGTTGTCAGTCCAGTCTCTAGGTATTGAGCTGCTTGATGGCTTGAGGAACAAATGTTTTGGTAACTTTTGCCAGTTGGCAGAAAGGAAATGAGTTTGTGTGAGAGGTGTATGAGCTCATCCATATTGCTGGTGGCTTTGTGGATGCAGTGTGTGGTATAAATAGCTATGATGGAGGGAAGAGACACCTCGATTATCTTCTCAGCTGTCCTCACTATACTCTGCAGGGTCTTGTGTTCCATGCAATTTCTAAACCACTCAATTTGCTCAGGATGTGCTTAATATTGCTTCTGTAGGATCTGCGGAATTGGTGAAGTTGATGATTTGACTCAAGTTGGTCTTTGGTGCTCAGTGTGGGGGTGTTGGAGATCCTGATCTGGACTGACTGATGTCTTCCAGTCAGTTTTTCTGGCTCAGCAGGCTCAGATTTCTGATCAGGTGCAGAGAAATGACTATGTTGAATGTTGATCTGAAGTCTTTGAATGTCCTTTTTGTCCAGGTGACTGAGGGCCAGATGGTTTCATCAGTTCCCACACAGACACAACAGGCCAATAAGGGAAAGATGTGAAGACATACAAAAGGCTTAATAATGTCACTAGTAGAATGATAAGAGAAAGACTTTGCAAATGTTCACTGAAAGCATCGCTCGTGTCCACGTTATTTATGGGAAGTGTGCTAATTGGAAACAGGTGGTGATGATTAGAAGTCTGGGGAGAGGAACGCAGTAGAGGATCATCCGCTTCATTGTTTGGCTGATGATTTTGGGAATTTGTTCGTGGATCAGACTTGACACTTGTAATGTAAATGAAATCAATAGTACATACAAACTTAAAACAAGACCATTTTATCATCTACATTATTCCTCAAAAATATCCAAAGCTCACTTTTACCAAAAGCAAGGCTAAATTATGGATGAGGGTGTTCTTGAAGCAAGACAGGGACAGAATATTAGCAGGAGGCAAGTCAGTAAAATTGAACTCACTGAAATATATCTAAAGGAATTGCTAAATATGCATACACTGTGCAGCGCTGTTCCTCTGAGAGGAAAGTATAAAAACTGACAGGGTAAATTGCTTCAGGGTAAAAACCAACTGCTATCACACATGGTATTGACCTATTGCCTTATTCCCAGGGCAGTTTAGCTTTTTTTCCAACTGCTCTGTTATCATAAGAAAATCTTTAAGTATGTCAACACAGTTTCCCTCATATCTCTTCACAACTATTCCTTAGCGGGACACTGTGTATTCTACTTTACAAAAAAAAGGATGTGATGTTGATGGTCCACTAAGCATTCGGTGATATTTTTAGCCATGCAGTTCCTTTAAGTGTTCATTTCTGTGACTTTAGAAAGTTCTGAAAAAATACATGAAATACTTTTTGCAGAAAAATAATCATTCTTGATGCTGACAGTTGATGACATGGTACATTATAACCAGGATAAGAGTATTATGTGCTTGGAAAGAAAGGAGAATCTTCAGGGACAGAGAGAGTAGAATACACAAGTAATAGAACAGCTTTACGAGCTGTCACAGTGAGCATAGCACATCATGATAATGGGCTAAAGCAAAGTCTTTTTTCAGTAATGTGACACCTACTTAAGAAATACTTCAAATTAAAATGGCGCTTCTTTTTGATACCTGTCTTGTTTTGCAGAGTCACTTTTATGTGTTTCCAGTCACTTTTGCATTGGTTATGATTAACATGAAAATCCTAATTTTGGTCTTGGGTTGTTGGATTTGTATCCATTAATGTACTGGTAAATTATGTTATAGTATATCAGGATCCATTGATTCATGTATCTTTAGTCAGGTTATATTTAGTCTGGAGTCTGTCCTGGGATCTGCATACTGGCAAGCTTTTTGAGGTAGGGGAGGAAAGTGGAGGACATACAGAGAAAACTCACATGGACATGTGAAGAACATGCAAAAATCCTTATCAGTGTCAACCCAAGGTCAAAATTGAACCAAGGGTATTGCACCTTACCTGCTGTGACACCATTCTGCCATCAACGACTACTAAAAAATATCATCTTAATGCTAATAATACCGAGGTGTTTGGGTCATAGGGTAGCCTTTAAAAGAGCAAAGTTAAATCACATAACATTTAGACAATTCATTCTAAAGCTGTGTAAACTTTTATAATGGCAAGTGTCTGTTTTGTCTGTTTTGTCAGATTGGCATTTGAAGTATTGGCCCATGTCTGCAGAATAAGGTGCCTGGTAATGATATATTTACACATTGTGGCTTGATACATCAAAGGAATCTGACTGAAAAACCAGTGTGATGTCAATGTGGGCAAAATGAAGTGGACTCTGCATGTCCAAACATGACAGATTTTCAGAACCGCTGCCATAATATGCTGAGTTTATATATATATATATATATATATATATATATATATATATATATATATATATATATATATATATATATCTACATATATATATATATCTACATCTAGAGCAGTTTGCACATTAAGCCTATACAAACAGCTGTGTAATATAAAATTTGGGCTGATGTACATGTAGAGACAAACTGTTCTCTGCTTTGACTAGTATAGGTGGGTGGAGGCCACCTGTCATGCTGAAGATGTTGCATATCAGCATTCTGACATCCCCACCAGAGGCCCAGTGTGCAAATATCACCCAGTAAACAACAACAACAACAACAACAGCAAAAAAACCCAAAAAAAACATTATCTTAAAAATGCAGAACTCTGCATAAGACCTGTGTCTGAGATGGACATAAGGAGGTTAATTGATTCCCGGAATAGTCTGGGTAAGGTTGTGCATAGGTGGGCTCAGAGCCAGTTACATTTGCTTTGCACAAAAAATGGTGATGTGTCATTTTAAAAAATATTGTTTGTGCTTTAGTAGAGCAGAAGGAACCACAACATGGTGGCTAATCACCAAAGCCTTATGCTGCATGGTTGAATGCAGTTGCTGTTAGACTTACCGTATGCTCCATATGCTGTTAATACACTGTAAAATATGCACATATCAGAATTACTTACTAATAACTTCTATATTCTAAATACTTAATATAATGATCTATTTGTACATTTTGATGAATCTTTTCCATATTCTGTTCCCCTTAATTATTAGCACTCTTCATAAAAAAATGTGCAAAAATGAATATTAAAATAAGAAATGCATGCAGGAAGGGCTATTTTTAACCTCAAACACACAGTGACATTGTATGCTTTTTAAAAAACACATTTTTATTCCAACTAGAAGCTGTTTTCTTATGTAGTACTGGCTTCCAATCTGTTGCGACCCTTACACATATCTTTTGAAGTCTTGCCTGAAGAGATTAATGGCACTGAGTCTCTTCCTGTAATACCTAACAAGGTTGGAGACACTTGTAGAAGGATATTGGTCTACTCCTGCATGCTGAACATGTTTTAAATTCTTTTCTATTTTGAGGAAAGCTCAAATGGACTTCTCGCTTCAATTCAGACCACAGGTTCAAATCATGAGACTGTGTTAAATTGAATGTATGCTTGCTGTCATCATCATTTTGAATGCTCCCAGGCTTAACCTCCTGGCAGAAGCAACCAGGTTTTGTGATAAAATATTACAGTACACAGCTGAATCCAGTACCTTATAGATTCTAAGAAACTGTAGTATTATGGTCCAGGCTGGGTTTAAAAAATATTTAACTGGCTTTTGTTTCCTGATTTTCTCTCCAATTTAGTCATGGCCAGGTCCCACCCATCAGGCAGCACTCCTCCATCACATGACAGCTAGCAAGCAGGAAGCATGAAGTCTATCGTGTGCTTCCTCCAAATCTCCTGAAGCCAGGCAGCCACATCTTTGCTTATGTAACATCAGGGGGCGGCAAAACACACAGTAAGGAAAACACTATCCACCCTCTTCTGCATGCATGAGCTCACAGACACCCACTGTCTTGTGATCAGTAAGGGAGAGCGAGAGAATGGCCAGTTTTGCTCTCTTGGCTCCCGGCCATGGATGACTATGGCATCACCAGGATTCAAACTCACGATCTCCAGATGATAGAGAAAACACTTTTCTGTCACACCACTCGGCTAACATAATACCGTCTCTGTCTCTTTTGTGTTGAAATGTCTTTCTCCCATGGTGATTGATGGCAAAGATATTTTACATGTCTGTAACCTTATATTTATACCCGGGAAAACATGACAAGGTCAAATGTATTTTCACACACAACAGTCTCTAGAGTTTACACAGAATGATGTGAACAACAACAGCAAAAAAAAAAAAAACATCCAGTGAGCGGCAGCTGTGTGGGCAGAAAAGCCTTGCTGTTGGGACAGGTCAGAGGAGGATGGCCAGGCTGGTTTGAGCTGACAGGAAGTGTACAGTAACTGAAATAACCATGCTTTACATTTGTATAACATGTCAAAGTAGATAGGCTACAACATGAGTAGACCATATCTGGTTCAACCTCTGTTGAAGCCAAGAACAGGGATTTCAGTGAGCATGTGTTCCCTAGAGGGCTGTGCATATTGAATTTAATACTTGCATTATTTAATTATGTAACTTTTTCTTATTCCTTTCCACCATTGCCTAAGGCGTGCTCATTAGGGATAAATATTTGAGCTTTATTATAAACTTTGTAATTTTAATTCTCAATTGTTATATTTCTATAAAGCTGCTTTGAGACAATGCCCACTGTTCAAAGTGCTATATAAATAAAAATTGAATTGAAATGAATTCTATTATGAGTTTCCATTTAAGTCTCCTTCTTTTAAGTTTCCTTCACTTTAATAGTTGAAGTGATTCTGACTAAATAGAAGATTCATCATTAGTTAATAACATATTTTATATTAGGAATAATGCTACTTCAGTTAAGCTGATTGACAGATAATCAACATCACAACAAACTTAATTTATTTGGTATATATATATTAGGGCTGTCAATGTAAAATATTTAATCGCATGATTGTCATGAGTTAATGCGAGTTAACGCTCTCTCTCTCTCTCTCTCTCTCTGCCTTTAAATTATTTTCAAAATTATAAAAACTGTGTTAACGCGCGATAAAATAATTGTCTGTGTTAATGAGTTAATGAGTTAACGCGATAATAACACGTTAACTTCCCCAGCCCTAATATATATATATATATATATATATATATATATATATATATACAGTATACACTACTCACAAAAAATTAAGGATATTTACAGATATTAAGGACATTTATGAAAAATGTAAAAAGTTCACACTACAGTGATATTATATCATGAAAGTAGGGCATTTAAGTAGAAGCATGCAGTGGTGATTTCCTCATCTCAAACAATTTATTGAAACAAAAGCCAACAACAGTGGTGGGTATACCACAACAAAAAATGTCAATGTCTCTATAATTTTTCATGTGCCCTTGACCATCAATTACAGCTTAACAACGATGTCTCATGCTGTTCACGAGTCGACTTATTGTCTGCTGAGGCATGGCACTTCACTCTTCTTGATGGGCGGCCCTCAGGTCATTGAGGTCCTGGGGTGCAGGGTTACGAGCCACTACACAGCGACTCAGCTGATCCCATAGGTTTTCTATGGGATTCAGGTCTGGAGAAAGTGCAGGCCACTCCATTTGAGGTACCCCAACCTCCAGGAGCCGTTCCATAATGATGTGACCTCGATGAGCTGGAGCATTGTCGTCCATGAAGATGAAATTAGGCCTGTGTTGTTCATGCAGGGGCACAATGACTGGATTAATGATGTTATTCAGGTAGTATTGGCTTGTCACTGTACCATTCACAAGATGTAGGGCAGTTCTGTATTGAGTAGACACACCTGCCCAGACTGTAACACCACCACCACCAAAGGCTCATCTGATGACAACAGTGGCTGATGCATAGCGCTCTCCTTGACGTCTCCAACATCGTTGGCGGCCATCATTTCTGCTCAACGTGAATCGACTTTCATCAGAGAACAGCACTGAGGCCCACTGGTCCTTCGTCCAGCGTAAATGCTCCCTGGCCTGGTGGTGTGGTCAGGTACCCTTGCAGGTCGTCTAGCACGCAGACCACGCTGATGTAAACGGTTTCAAATGGCTCACGTGACACTTGGGTGCCTCTCACCTCCCTTAAATGTGCCTGGCGTTGAGTGGCATTCATCATCCGGTTCCGCAGGGCACTGTTCACAATGAAGCGGTCATCAATGTGGGATGTGGCCAAAGGACGTCCACTTCTATGCCTTTCTGTGATCTTCCAGTCTCTCTGTATCTCTTTCGCAACCTGCTGATGACACTCTGTGACACTCTAAGCTCAGTGGCCACTTCCCTCTGAGAACATCCTGTCTGAAGCCTCGCAATGGTGAGGTACTGTTGATCAATTGTTAGGTGTGGTCTTGGTCTCATGATGTCAAAATGTGAACAGCATGATGAAGAGGACTGTTTAAATACCAATTCTAATTGAACCAGAAAATGTATTGGTCGATTCATGGATCAAACACCAGTTGTGAATTTTGCAGCTTGTTAGACAACAGCAAGTTATGCAAAAAGTACTGAAACACTGAACAGTTGGACATGTGCATTCAAAAGTGTAGAGATGGTCAAATTAAGTTCACCTGTAAAGGTTATAGTGCATTTTAGGTACATCCTGAAATTTCACCCGAAAGCCGAATATCCTTAACTTTTTGTGAGTAGTATCTATATATATAAGCAACCTTTAGTTCTGGTAGTTCTCCCAAAATCTTTACATAAATCAGACTACAGAGTAATTCATCAACAAAAGCAGAAGTGACACAACCCACAATTAAAGTCACTGCGAAACCATCTGTTTTTTTTTCTTATTCACTTTATAGATGCAGTGATGCTGGTAATTCATCTTTTGACTCATCTAAATGCTGTTGAAAATGAGTTGTTTTTGGTACTTGTTGACAAAAAGACAGCTTTATTTGTGTTGGATCTTTTTTTATGGTGTCAAAGCAGATTGTCACAGTTTTCTCTTCACATTTCTAAGGCAGGTGGCTGTACTGTATGTATGCATGCTGGAAACAGTTTGTGAATAAGAGTTGGAAATCTAGAAACTGCACACAGATCCAATAACTTTCACAAAGTAAGAACAATAATCATATCGTTTCTCATAATAAATCACCCAAAGGTGAGGAGATATAGTTGTAAGTTAGTAGAAATCCATTACACAATAAGTGTGAATATATTACAAGTTGAGTACAAGTTTACTCTGACTAGCAGGTCCTGTATGAGTATAAATAGGTAACTATAGTTAAGAAATTTATTTCCTTATCTTTATCCGAGACCATTTTATTCTAGTATACAATATGCCTAGGGGATATTTTAATCTGGCATTTTAATTATATTCAAAGAAAATATATTAAAGCCACTTCATGTCATTTAAATTCGGACTGAACTCTATAGCACTTTTACTATTCATCATTTGCCATTAAATTTGTTTTATAAATAAAGATGATTTGACTTCTGAAGTCAGGTCTGTGAAAGTTGCAGTGAATGGCGCAGTGCTAAAGCGTTTGGGACGTGTAGTCGCCTTCCTCTCTTTGCTGTCATTCAGAGCATTCAAGTGTCCTATGAAATTACATGAGCTGCAGCTCAAAACGATGAGGCGCCACCCTCCCAGCATGGCAGCTTTAGTGTGCTGTGGAAAAATAGCACAATTTATGACTCAAAGTGTACTTTCAAGTCAGTATGTGGTTTTACTTTAAAGTAGAGTCATACTTATAACAGCAGCTTCATAACGTTCTTCATGCAATTACTTTATTTATATCACAGCACTGTTGAATGCTTGATACTAATTGGTAAAAGGTGTCGAATCATTTCCGGAAAGTAGCCCATATCATTAATATGTTAGCTCTGGAAGATTAGACATACCTTCGAACAGCCAGAAATAAATCTGTTTGGTTTGTTTTTCTATCAGGGGAAAGTCTTCAGAATGGACAGCTCGGTGTTTTCCCAACAACATGACAAGCTACAATTTTTTTTTTTGCCTTCTGCAAGAGAGATAGAAATAAGTGAAGGATACTGAGGGAATGAGTGTTTTAGCTCTAATGAAGTATTTTCCGCAACTTTAAATGTAACTATAAATGGATCAAATTTTACATCACCATTCTTTAATAAATATACAGTTGTTACCATTTTCTACCAAATTTCTGTGCTATAAGAGGAATGAAAGACATTGGGACATGCTGTTATGAGAAAAATTTGATCTGGGAACAATAGCTCCACATCATGTTTAGACACATGGCACCATTCCGCTATTGATTATTTTCCCATGTCTTGCTTCTTATTTAAAGCAAGCACATTCATATATATGTGTATAGTATTAAATGTACTAAAATATCATATATTTGTATTTCTTTCACAGATTCCCTACTGACTATATTTAATGATGTAACCATTTGTATTTGTAATTGTAACTGTAAGTATAAATATACTTTCATCCAACACAACTGTTTACTATATATAAGAAAATTGTAGACGTTGAAACTGAAAGCATGACCGAATTTTAAGTTTCTTCATTTTCTCTGTAGTGTTTACAGCTTTGTGTCTCTGCAGGTGAACATGGGCTACACCATAAAATCATGATTGAGGTTCAAATTACTGACAGGCAACTGCGGCTATCAATCCTCATCTTTGTGAGGCCAAGCCATCAAAAGCAAGTTTAGTGACTACAAGAAAATGGCCTGTGGTCAGTTCCATGTGTACTAGATTTTTCTTTTTTTCCCCTTCTTTTTTCTTTTATATTTTTTTCTGCAAATGCTGCAGGGGTATTGACACTTTTTGAGCAGATAAAGATTTAAGAAGACTGCACATCGAGAGCCTCAGAGACTGAACCAGGCATGACCTTGAACTGAATGCAGAACTTCCCTTTGGGGTTTGTAACACACTGCTAAAATACAGTCCCCTTCATATTGGAACCACAAGGCCAATTGCTTTGTTTTTGCTATACACTGAAGACATTTGTGATTGGGATCAAAAGATGAATTGTTAGATCCAAATTTCTGCTTTCAGTTTCTAAATATTAAATGTTTTAAAAAATTTGCTGGCTTTTGTTTAAACCCCCAAATTTTTCGGGTTGTCATAAATATTGGAACACGTGACTGACGTGTTACATTAATTAATAAACAATTAATGGATGTGAATATTGTTACTCTTGGTGTGTGTGCTTTGGGTTTTGCCTGTGAAGGCTGCATTTGTTGTTAAAAAGTATAAACCAAAATCGAGACCAGTGAGCTGTGTAGAAGACAAAAGTTCTGGAACAAAGGTGAACCTCTACCAAAGTGATGGAAAGGCCAAAGTGTGGAGAAAGAAAGGATGATCCAAAACATTCAAACTCATCTGTGAAACAAATTATGGGTTTCATGGCTGCTTTTTAAGTCTACAGAAACTTTCTGTCTACCAATTTACAGAACAAATGCATACAATCTAATTGGGAGGAACTACATCATGCAGCAAGACAATGATCCAAAACACAAAGCCAACACAACAAAGGACTTTGTCAAGGAATAGAGAGAGACCCCCAAACAAACAAAAACTGAAAAAGCTGTGGTACATGCCAGGTAAAGCATCACAAAAGAAGAAACCAACAGTTCCCCAATGTCACTGACTTGATACAGTTATTTCATGCAAAGGATATGCTTACAATAGCTAACTAAATAATCACATATTATGTGTCATTTGCTTTAATTTACCTTTAGACTTATTCCCACTTATTCCTCTACTTTTGCTCACCTAAAGATTGGGTGGTCTTCCACTAATTCTAGCATGTCCCAAGTTGTATAACACATCTAGATCATATTCATCCTCTGATCAGTATAGAAAAAACGTATAGCAAAAACAAAAAAAACTGGGTTTCTTTTAGATAGCAATATTATTACTTTCTACAAATGTAAAATAATGGAAATAATCTGTGTACCTCTCACTTAAACTCACTGGACTCTTAAAAAAAAGGCTTAACATAGTGATTTCACATTGTGATCTATCTGTGCATTTTCTTCCTATCATCTTGTGAGATAAAAACGCAGCAAGGCTAAGCTTATTAAAACAGACGTTGATGAATAACTGGCCTGTACAAATTTTAATTTCACAAGCAAATCAAAGTGATGTGGTCAGCACAGTATAGACATACCAGTAAATAATTTGTGCTTATATTGCTATTTGAAAAAAAAAACAAAAAAACGTCCAAACAGTGCTAAGAAGGAAATTCTTATGCCAAGTTCATGATAAGTTCCTAGGCAATTCCCACTCAAACTCACTCAAACGAATGCAATATTGTTGACATCTATCTATCTATCTATCTATCTACCTATCTATCTATCTATCTATCTATCTATCTATCTATCTATCTATCTATCTATCTATCTATCTATCTATCTATCTATCTGTCTATCTGTCTGTTTGTCTGTCTGTCTATCTATCTATCTATCTATCTATCTATCTATCTATCTATCTATCTATCTATCTATCTATCTATCTATCTATCTATCTATCATACATGTATACATACATTTGTACCTTTCTACCTAACCCCTGTATGTTGTGAACCTCAGGCTCTGGTTAGATATAACATTATTAATAACAACCTGACTCTATTGCTTGCCATATGCTTCATCATTTTTCTGTATGCAGTGCTAAACTGGAACACAAGCCTGTGATTTCTGTGAAAATTCCTGTGGTAAGCAGTCATCTGTAACAAAATAGTGATCCTTCATTTCTTCTGTAACATTACATTTGAAAGGATTTAACTGACGCTGAAGATGTCATTTTTGGAAAGGAGTCATTGTCTTGTCAGTCCTTCCTGAAATACAAATTATTTGCTGGCACCTGGGCACCGCTTCCTCTACAGCTCAGCACATAAGCACATGCCATTCATGGAGCACAGATATGTAACAGTTCAAACCAAACTATTCATGGGTAAAATTAGATCTGAGAATATTCTGTTTATCCTTTATTCATGGACAGATGGTGTATCTCTTCATTAGCACAATCTCACTAGAAAGATACTTGGTGGACTAAGACAATCTTTCTAAATGGAAAAACAAGAGTGGAAATGCAGAAGTGGAAGCATGCCAAAGAAAATAGGACTGAGGGAAAAGAAAGACTCTTTTCTTGCTCATTATATAATATATGTGTTGGAATGGGCGAGATACAGACTCTACTCAATTACATGGACACAAATCGGGTTTCATTAAGGAGCGTCATTGGGAACAGATGCTACTTAAGGAAGATAAACAAAATCTATGCTGGTGATTAGGCCAAGATGAAAGATTGGGCTGTTTTCAGTAATTCATCATCCAGCAGGGGTTCCACCACAAATTCCTTCATCTTGTGGCAGTTGTTGGAATTCTACTGCACAAATGAGGTGTCAGATCAGGCCAGGGATCTCAAATATACCCAAGCCTCTGCTCTAGATTGGAAATCGCAAACTCTCTGTAATGGACATAACTCAGGAGAGGTCCGAGTATCTCATATATGCATGAGTTTTATTTTTAATCATTCAAAATTAAAAGTTCAATGTCAAATATCAGGCAAGGGTCATAACAAAAAAACAAACAATGAAGCCAAAACAAAAAAGTAATCCAAAGAGTAATTCAAAACACAGACAAAGGTCAAGGGCAGAGAAAAGAAGTCAGAGATATTACAAGGCCCAGCTTTTACACGAAGTAGTTGGCAAGACTTTGTAATCACAAGATCTGCACAAATTGTATCTGTGAAATAATTTGTGAATATATATGTGCTAAAAAAAAGGGAACAAACATGAAGATTGGTGTGTATATTTATTTTTGCCATTCCCTTACAAGTGTATATTTATAGATGAAAAGAGAAACATGGCTTAAATTCGATATGATGATGAAATAACACGATTTTATTGTTATTATAACTCATGATATGTTATATCACATTTTTAAATGCATCCTATTTACAGTAGCTGCAGCTGGGATTTCAGCAGAAATAAGTAAAATCAGTGTTACTCACAGGTCTGAAGTAACCATTTGTGCTGGATCGAATGTGAATACAAGATGGTGGGCTTGTGTTTTGGGTTAGGCTATGAGCTTTAGGAATGGTAGCAAAAAAACTCATAAAGTATTAAATAGGTTAGCAGGGAAGGAGAAGCTTCACCAGGTCCATTCAATTCTTTATCCACACTGTATAAATCCTTTGTTAGATCTCCTCCACTCTAACCCTGAACTATTGTTACCAGCATATATATATATATATATATATATATGTATATATGTATATATGTATATATGCATATATATATGCATATATATATGTATATATATGTGTGTGTATATATATATATATATATATATATATATATATATATATATATATATATATATATATATATATATATGACATACAAAAGTGCTTGAAGTGTCTATCAGTGAATACATCAACACTGGTTCATTAGGTCATAGACTAAAGATTCCATCAGTCCAAAACTCTGCTCTCATAAAACAAACAGCAAAAAAATAAGGGCTAGTATAAGTATGAGAGTTAGATCTTCACCAGTTGTTTGAAGACAGTCAGTGACTCAGTTGTTTAGACAGCTAGGGGAAGTTCATTCCACCACCATGTACCTACCTATATATATATATATATATATATATACATATATATATATATATATATATATATATATATATATACACTATATTGCCAAAAGTATTTGCTCACCCATCCAAATAATCAGAATCAGGTGTTCCAATCACTTCCATGGCCACAGGTGTATAAAATCAAGCACCTAGGCATGCAGACTGTTTTTACAAACATTTGTGAAAGAATGGGTCGCTCTCAGGAGCTCAGTGAATTCCAGCGTGGAACTGTGATAGGATGCCACCTGTGCAACAAATCCAGTCGTGAAATTTCCTCGCTCCTAAATATTCCACAGTCAACTGTCAGCTGTATTATAAGAACGTGGAAGTGTTTGGGAATGACAGCAACTCAGCCACGAAGTGGTAGGCCACGTAAACTGACGGAGCGGGGTCAGCGGATGCTGAGGCGCATAGTGCGAAGAGGTCGCCAACTTTCTGCAGTCAATCGCTACAGACCTCCAAACTTCATGTGGCCTTCAGATTAGCTCAAGAACAGTGCGCAGAGAGCTTCATGGAATGGGTTTCCATGGCCGAGCAGCTGCATCCAAGCCATACAGCACCAAGTGCAATGCAAAGTGTCGGATGCAGTGGTGTAAAGCACGCCGACACTGGACTCTAGAGCAGTGGAGACGCGTTCTCTGGAGTGACGAATCGCGCTTCTCCATCTGGCAATCTGATGGACGAGTCTGGGTTTGGCGGTTGCCAGGAGAACGGTACTTGTCTGACTGCATTGTGCCAAGTGTAAAGTTTGGTGGAGGGGGGATTATGGTGTGGGGTTGTTTTTCAGGAGCTGGGCTTGGCCCCTTAGTTCCAGTGAAAGGAACTCTGAATGCTTCAGCATACCAAGACATTTTGGACAATTCCATGCTCCCAACTTTGTGGGAACAGTTTGGAGCTGGCCCCTTCCTCTTCCGACATGACTGTGCACCAGTGCACAAAGCAAGGTCCATAAAGACATGGATGACAGAGTCTGGTGTGGATGAACTTGACTGGCCTGCACAGAGTCCTGACCTCAACCCGATAGAACACCTTTGGGATGAATTAGAGCAGAGACTGAGAGCCAGGCCTTCTCGTCCAACATCAGTGTGTGACCTCACAAATGCGCTTCTGGAAGAATGGTCAAAAATTCCCATAAACACACTCCTAAACCTTGTGGACAGCCTTCCCAGAAGAGTTGAAGCTGTTATAGCTGCAAAGGGTGGACCGACGTCATATTGAACCCTATGGATTAGGAATGGGATGTCACTTAAGTTCATATGCGAGTCAAGGCAGGTGAGCGAATACTTTTGGCAATATAGTGTATATATATATATATATGTGTGTGTGTGTGTGTGTGACCACCTATCCTTTTGATAGATACTGACCACTGCAGACCGGGAATACCCCACAAATATATATATAGTGCACAAGAAAAAGTTGTACTACTAAAGGAAGCCAAACACTTATTGTGTACCTCTGCTAAAACCAAACTACTTGCAACTACTCAATACCCCCTTATTCAAACTTTATCTCAATCTAGGCTTTAACACTACTAGTGCCTTCTTGCCGAGGGATGCAATGATTCTCCATGGTCCTGGGAGAAATCAATGGAGTAAGCAATGTGAGAAAGGCTTTGAGTGAAAGCTGGAGTATAGCTACTGCAGTGGACTTGCCAGCTGCCTGATAGCTAGCTCTTTGCTCGGAAGAAACAGCAGGACTGGTTCTGCTGTACACATGTGCGTAGGTTTAGGTCAACCTCAAGTGCACTATTCATTTGTTGCTATTCTCAAAGCTGGCTGTTGTTACAGGCAGACAATATGTGTCATCTGATGGCTTCTAGGTGATATTTCATACTCAGTAATTCTGAAGCATGGGCTCTTTTTCCCTCTCCGAGGCTCAGTCTTTCTATTCTTCGAAGCAAAACTCATGAAAAATGTTTCAATTACCACCCCTTGTCTCTTAACAAGCGGAGATGGATTGGCAAATCGTATCACGGATTTGAATGTCTGACGAGCCCACTCTGCGGCAGCGCAGTGAATGAAGGAGAGAGTTCTCTAAAAGCCAAGATAACTCACCTAAATCCTGTCAAATCCTCTCAAATTGCTTCTTAGTTCCTCAGTACATTTCCTTCAAGACTATTTCCAATACATTTCCGCCCTGCATATTTAGAATATCCGTTCCACATCTTTTTTTTTTTTTGTGCATGTGTTATATTCGCTGGAGAAATTAGAGGAACATGACTTTTAAGGTCATACTATTCAATTTTATGATGCATTCACACATTCTGTCTAATATCCATCCAGGAACATTTCATCCATGTCCCTTTATATGGCTCTTAGCTCAAGATTTAGAACGTGTTATAACAAAAGGCTATTCAATTAGCACAGGACTCATGTCCGGACCTGTTAAATTTTAAAGGCCACCATGGTGGATGGCAAGCTTTCCACCTGAGTACCCTTTGCTTCTGTGGCTTGTCTCCCTTCAGTCCTGGCACAGAGTGCTTGGCAGTGCCAGTGCCAAATGTCACTACCATACTGAGAGTGCCAGCTTTTTATTAGCAAACATGACCTTTTACATGACATAGCAGCCTGTCGGTTTGAAGACTACACAAAAACCCTTGTTGTAGTGATGGGTTCACTCACTATTTAGGCATTGACAGGCATCTTGGAATTAGAAATATTTGTTGCAGTTGCTAAACATCTGTCTGCAATACTAGTTTGAATACTAATTCAGTGCTGTTGCTGTTTTAACTACATATACCCATGGAAAACATTTTAAGGGTCTGCAAATGGGATGCTCATTCATTTGTGGAAAATTAATGCACACTTTGAAATATTTATTTATTCATCTTTATTTAACATCACCAGCAACTGTTCTCTTGAGTGTTTGCATTTTCAAAATTGCAGAGGCTGGCAGGCAGCTTGTAACAGCTGTGCATGTGCCTATGACTAATACTGCAACAGCAAACAGCACTGTGGCGGAAGTATTTTTCTTCTATGCTCGATGCATTATGAGCCATCTCCACCAATTCACAAGCCTAATGTAATTTCCTTTCGACTCCCGGAGTGTGAACCAGCTGTTGTGGAGTCTGTCATCCCACATCAGTCTAGATGTGCAACACTCTTCAAACAAATATATCATTGCACAGGCATATCTCAACAGCAATGCCTGCAGAACTATATGTTCCTGTCATGAAAGTGGGCAGAAATCAAAGAATGTCAGCAGCAAGATTGATGGAGTGTAGAGGAGAGAGAGTGCTCTCTAGTGTTCACTCCCAGTATATTGATTTAAAATGCAGTTCAGAAAAATATGGTGTATTTATATATGTAGAGACAAATTCAAGGAAATGAACAATAAAATGTTTAGCCATGAGAATGTTTCCCTACACTGGCATAGATTTTTCTGGAAGGACTCTGCAGCATTCTTCTTAAAGATATTCCCTCAATCATTGTTTTGATGATGGTGGTGGAAAGCACTGTCACTTCAAACTGAACCATGGGTGTTTAAGGGGATTAAGATCCAATGACCGTGAAGACCAGAGTATTATATTTACCACGTTTTCATCATTTTCAAGAAACCATACAGTGAGTTATGTCCTATAGTAGTTATGTCCTAGGTGGAGTCATCCTGAAAGAAACCACTCCTATCACAATAGGAATTTTTCATGATCAGATAAAGGTGATTAGTCAGAGTAATCTTGTATTGATTTGCAGTGAACTTCATTCCTAAGGGGTGAAGGGAACCCAAACCATGAAAGAAAAATACCTTCCTCAGCATAACAAACCAAGTCAAGTCAAGTCAAGAAGATTTTTATTGTCATTCCAACCACATATATAGCTGATACAGTCCACAGGACTGTACATGATGCTACATAAAACAACATAGAGCTACAGAAAACAACAGAGAGCTAAGGACTTAAAGTAAATTGTCCTAGACACATAAAGTGTATCGTGTGCAACCGAGTGCAAGCAGTGCAAGACAAAAGACAGTGCAAACAGACAATACAAAACAAAACACTAGAGGACAGATCCACAAAATACACAAAATAGTGCTGACCAATATACATTCTGTATATTATACAGTACATTGTGCAAATATAAGAGGATTGTAAACAAAGAGGCATGTGCAAAAACAACACGTAAACACTTTTATACGGGTGGTGCTATAGACATGGATGTATGTTGAATGAGTGTTTGAGCGTGTGTGAGTTCGGTCAGTTCAGTTCTAGGTGTTAAGAAGCCTGAAAGCTTGAGGGAAGAAACTGTTGCACAGTCTGGTTGTGAGAGCCCAAAAAAGCAAAACCCAACTGCACTCTTTATAAACTGCTGCTCATGCTGCATCACAGTGTGGCATACCTACATCCACTACATACTTAAGCTCACACATGAGCACAAGTGACGTGTGTAACTGTGACTGACAGAGGAGAGAGAAATTATACCAATCCTTCCATCCAGAAAACTTTAACAGTTTCACTCCCTTGGACTCCCCGAGGCAGGATCATCAGAATTTGAACTTCAGAAGATATGGTGAAAGCTTGTCTGTTGTGCCACTCATCAGCATGTGCTGTTCTTATAAGCACTTCCAAACAGCTTTTTTGTAAAATAATGTTGATTCTGAACCTTGAAAATGACAAAAATGAACCACACTGTCAAGTAAAAATAAAGAAAAAATCTTGTTGATCACTATCATGTGATCCTTCCATCCATTTTCTGTAGCACTTATCCTACACAGGGTTGCAGGGAGCCTGGAGCCAATTCCAGGTGAGTCAGGGCACAAGGTGGGGGACACCCAGGAATGGGTGCCAGTACATTGCAGGGCACAATTATATACACCACAACACACACACACACTAGAAAACATCAGACAATTCAGAGTTTCCAATCAGCCACCGATGCATATCTTTGAATAGGTGAAGAAATCGAAGTACCCAGAGGAACTTCACAAAGCACGGGGAGAACATGCAAACTCTGTGCACACAAAATGGAGTGAGTAATTGAACCCTGAACCCTGGAGGTGCTATGCAAATGTGCTCACTACTAAGCCACTGTGTCCGCTGGTGTAATTATTTTTGGTCAGTTTTCATGAAGGGTGTCAATCATGATAGATAGATAGATAGATAGATAGATAGATAGATAGATAGATAGATAGATAGATAGATAGATAGATAGATAGATAGATAGATAGATAGATAGATAGATAGATAGATAGATAGATAGATAGATAGATAGATAGATAGATAGATAGATAGATAGATAGATAGATTTCTATTGGTTGTCTTTAATATAATGCTCACACCCAGTACCGTTTTCATCATCTCAATCCCTCGGCATCTCTGATACTTATTCATTCTGAACATATCGCCATAGATAAAATCTTCCTCCAATTTCAGCTCAAACACTTCCCAGCCCACAAAGGCTTTACAGTTAGTTATCCACTAATCTGGATAGACTGGGAGGAGTGTTTGCTTTTCAGTTATTGTGCCAGAACTAAAAGCTCTTTCCTCTCGCCTCCTCTTCTCTCCTTCCTCTCAAGGACACAAGGATGTGGAATTGCAGAGGTAATGAACGAGGTGTGACAGGAACAGCATCACTCCAGACACTGTACATCAGAGCTAATGGCGTCTGCCTTGATGGCATGCTGAATTAAGCAAGCATTAATTATGCTCATTGGCTGAATAAACAGGACAGCCCTAGAGCCACTGAGCTAAAAAGAGAACTGTAATGGGACTGAAACACAGAAAACGTACTTACATGGTATAAAAGATTTACAATAAAAGCCAGCAACATGCAACAAAGGGCTCTGCTTAGCCGAACACACTGGATGACTGTGTTCTTCAGCAGTATGTAAATGATGGTGCCCCTGATTGGCAACCAGTAGCATTAGTTACTGTTTACACAAAGTGGAACTTCCGCAGTGTCTCTCCTTGAATGCGGTACTCATTCAAATTCTATGAGTTTGAACACACTGAATAATAATAATGTTTTTTGCATGAGAGGAGAGGAAACACACAGGGAGATGAACACCAGGTGCTGAGGTTTCGGGCTTGAACATTGTGACAAGAGGTTGAGTGCGGAATAAACGTAGCAATAACACTGAAATGGTTTACAGCAACAACAAACGACTCAGGAAACGGCATGCTCCAGGCAAAACTTGAACTGGAACACATGCAGCTCCAAATAATGGCACCTGCCAAAAACAATACACAAGCTTTTACTCCTTGCACCCTCTCTTATGAGAGCAATTGCAAATACTCACAAACATAAGAAGCAGCGAGAACAATATAGGGTTATTAAAAGAGACATTCGTAGGAGTCAGTAAATGTCACCTTCTGTGTTCAGTGATTTGTCCTATTGGAGAATTAAGGGCTTCATTCTTGGCAAAAGTGAAGAATGAGGTGGCAATGTGTGTGTCTTATTACAGCAATCGCAATGAATCCATAGGAATTACCATGGTGGTATGACCTACGTTCTCATCTCTTAGTTCATTACTGACCCAGCTGAGGCCTGAAGTCAGAGGCCTATTTCACACTGAATCAGAATGCTGCTGAGACTGACTGGCCAAGAGGCACAGAGCCATGCAAAATGAGTATAAAATGGAAATGATATTTCCTTTTGGCCAGATGGGTAACTTAGTATTCCACACAGAATGCACAGAGATCAAAAAGTCCTATTAGAGTACTTGGATAATGGTTTAGCAACCAGGAGGAGAAACTCTTTAGTACTAAAACTGCTGAGAAACTGTAGGGATTTGGATCTCTAATTGTGTGTTTATATGCCTGCTTGCATCAACAAACAGTATATCTCTGAATGTTGCTGATTAATCTCTATTATCTCATTAAGTAATGTTGTCTGGATGTTGTCTGGAAAACTGGGTTGCCAATACCTCTTCAAAAGAGACTCATGCTGAAAGCATAGCTTACGGTAAAATGTTAAAATGACAAACATTATTTGCTTTATGCTATTGCGTTCCTGTCTTCATGCATCTTTGACATCATGGATCTAAGTCAATTTCAGCTGGTCGTGACATGCTGTCACTAAAATATGTCTTACAGTCCCATGGTTTCTCCAGCTCCTGTCCTCTAGAGGCTTGTCATTTTTATCTTTTATCTGCTGCTGATCTGACCCCTGTTATGGATTAGAACTAAGCTTATAAGATTAACCCCAAAAAAAAGGAAACATGTCTTTGCGAATATGTCCTACTCACACCAGCCCATGTGTTCCAGGAGAACAGCAACAGGAAGTGTATCAGCAGCTAGAACTGCTACAATCCAGCCACTGGCAGCTTATCCCAATGGGCAAGCGACTCTAAAAGAAATTGACTTCTGGCTGGATGCAGAATCCAAGGTCCTTGCCCTCACAGTGATCACTGACTCACTATACTCACTATAAATAAATTTGGCCTTGGAAAAAGACCAAGCAAGATCTCAGTGGCCTTGTTCTGCAAGAAATAAAGGTGTCAAAAAACACTGTTTTGCTGTGCTCCTTTGGACCGTATCTTTCATTCTTTCAACTAAAAGTTGCTGAAAACTAATTAAATAGTAATTTGCTTGAATCTAGTTAAAATAAAAGCAACAGTAAATTCTTCACCAAATCTTCCTTAAGCAGTTTTACCTTAGCCACTTTCACACACCTCTCAATAATCACTGTCATTCAATTAATAGTTCCTGAAAGTTAATTTAGTGGTGCCACCCAGTTACTGCTGGGGTTATTAATTTAGACTCATGTGATTGAATCCTTTCAGAGAAGGAGTGGAGTAGTAAAGCACTTAGAAACTGCTTTAAATCAACCTGCCTATCATGAGCGATGAAACCTGTTTGGTTAATAGGTTGTGATAAAATTGATGATAATTGAGCGGCATTTTTTTTTTAGTTCAGATTAAGAGGTATTCCGTGAGATGAGATATGATTAAATGGAGTCACAAATCTACATAGTTAACACAAAGTGTACAATTATAGTACTTACACACAAAACCGTCATGAAAGCTATTTATTTGGACAAAATCCCAGAAGAGATCAGGTTCCAATAAAGCAAGATGAAGCCATAACTCCTGAAGTCGGCAAGCACATATCTGGCAGGTAGTTTGACTATAAAGAGAAGATTATTACAATATGATGCCCCTTTGTTTAATTGGAGAGAAAAATCTCAGCACTTTGGTTAAAACTGGAAACTAATTTAATCTGCTGAAATTGTATTTAAAAATAACAATGATGAATTTGTGTCTGAGCAAATCCGCCTCTGTTATTGTGCTAATTCAGGGTGTTTTTGCATTATGAAAGCAGTTCCAGTAAAGAAGAACATTTCATCATGGAAGATGAACTATGCAGTAAACCGTACGAAGAGCAGTAAAACCACACCTTCTGTAGCAGAGCCAGTTCACTACATACTGTGAGTGGCATCCAATTAAAAACAGTACTCATTTCTAGTAGATCAAGTAAATGATCGTTTTTATAAATCCCCAATCTCAGCAGTCCTCATACTCATACATAATCGCATTGTGGTAGGCAGCTTTGAGAGGAAAATACACGTAAGAACGGATTATAAAATAAACCCCTCTTCTCTCCTTGCTTACAGAATATAATAATAAAAAAAAAATCCCTCTCTTGAATAGCAGTGATAAATTTAATGTATTCTTGTATCATCACACCATAGATGATTGAGACAAAATTCATACAATGATCTTTCCTATAGTATGTTATGTATGACACAAAGCAGCACTGAGCCCCAAGGCCAGTCATTAGCCTATATATCTAGTCATTTATTATCTCTATTCTCCATTTTAATATGGATTTAAAAAAAAAAAATACTATGCAGCTTGATCCAGTCACCATCACATTTTCTTCTCTGTGAAAAAAAGACACCCCTTCGGGCAGTAAAGCTGTCGCTGGAGCATCACTCGTCATTTGTAAGTGATGGCAGGCAGGCAGCAATCCACACACAGTTCACGTAAGATCAATGGGCTTTACCGTTCCACACATCAGCTTGGATAGGAAAGGTCACACCATACTGCAAGAAGAAACACGGTTCCTACTCAGGGCTGAAGCACAGGGCCCAAAACATATTAGAAATCCAATACAAAGTAAAGGTGTGTCAAAAACTAGCGCGTTATAGACAAGACAGAAAATAAATGGATCTTCAGAAAGTCTGAACCTTGAATCTGTTATGTGACCACACTGATCCGTTCTCTTTCAGGCGTTCAGTGGTACATGGCTGCACAAATGGACTCTGCTCAATTTTCTATTCATTTTTCCAATAACCTTTTTAATTGCACTGCCTGGGGGCAAGCTCAGCCATTATTGCCACATAAAAATTATCGGCTGTTGCTTAATTGCCAACACTCGTGTTTTTTTTTCTCAATAATTCACAAAAGCATGAACATGTCTAATTGATGGATGATTATCAGACAGTGTTTTTAGAATTTTAATGATGCTTGCTGATATAATTGTGCTAGATGTCAAAACCTAAGTAACTAAGCCGAATTTGATGAACTTGTAAAATGTATTTTAAAGCCTGGAGAGTTGTATAGAAAAGACAAAAGACTGCAGGAGTGTATGAGTAGTCCAAGAGAAAGAAAAAAAAAAAGCCTTGGATCATTTTTATAGAGGTAAGGTCAGCAGTGGAAATGACTTCCACTTCCAGTGTTGTGATAAACTCTGTAACCCACCCTACAGCAGTGAGCCAGTGAAATAAAGCAGCTAAATAAACAGAATATATTGCCATTTACTTTTCATTGAAAATACACTACAATGGCATCTGGGCTGCTTCTTGGCTGACAAGACTCATGCATTATAGCTCCTCTCTGCAAGCACAACGTCTGAAATCACTGCAACAGGATATGAGGTAAATAAAGGTATATGATAAGGAAATCTGAAAGAGATGGATTTTAATCTACACTCAGCTTAACTTACTATAGATAACTAAGAGATGTATTTCTTAAACCAGTTTTCAGTTGCATGATATATTTTATGGACTGGCTCAATTGTTCATTGTTAAACTTATCAGCCATAACATTAAAACCACCTGCCTAATATAGTGTAGGTCTCCCTTGTGCTGCCAATAAAGAGCTCTGTCAAAGCATGGACTGCACAAGACCTCTGAAGGTGTGCTGTGGTATCTGATACCAAAATGTTAGCAGCAGATTAAGTAAGCAAAAAGTCCTGTAAGTTTTTGTCAGACACATCCCACAGATACGCGAACAGATTGAAATCTAAAATAATTTGGAGGCCAAGTCAACACCTTGAACTCTTTATCATGTTCCTCAAACCAGTTGTTTCAGTGTGGAATTATACTGATAAAAAAAAAGGCCACTGCCATTAGGGAGCACCATGAGTACAAAAAAACAAACAAAAAAACAAAAAACAAACAAGCAACCACTGGAAGAAACCACTTCTCTACTGGTAAGTAGAGAAGTGGTAAGTTTGAGAACCAGGCCAGAAAGGCCAGAAGGCATTGTATACAAGTCAGTATACACAAGGAGAACATGAGTAGGAGTCAAAATTTACTAATAGGAAATGAGGCAATACTTACTACGTGTGTGTGTGTGTGTGTGTGAACTGTATTTTTATGCAATTAGGATAAGAAATGTGAATATTGTTCAGTATTCAGAGATTAAGTTAAGTTGTCTTTATTTGTCACATATACATTACTGCACAGTGAAATACTTTCTTTGCATATCCCATCTTTGGGGGTTGGGGTCAGAGCACACAGTCAGCCATGATGCAGCGCCCCTGGAGTAGGGTGGGATTAAAGGCCTTGCTCAAGAGCCCAACAGTGGCAGCTTGGCGGGGCTTGAACCCCAATCTTCCGGTCAATGACCCAGAACATTTACCACTTGAGCTACCCCCACCCCTAAAATGAATGAATGAAACAATCAATCAATCAATCAATCAATCAGTCAGTCAGTCAGTCAGTCAGTCAATCAATCAATCAATCAATCAATCAATCAATCAATCAATCAATCAATCAATCTATGATGTGAAATAGATTGAAATAAAACAATTTTATTTTGGAGGCAACTATGGTTTCAGCTAAATTGAACTGGATTTTAACTTTAACTAAACTCAAAATGTCATGGGTCTTCACAAGAGCCAATGGACTGAAGGTATTAATGGCCAAAGAGTTTGATTAGTTTTGTCATCTAGCCATGATTCCACTTCCAATTACACTTGAGAAGGTTTCCTGCTGTATTTTGTGTGATTCTCTCAGACAGAGCTTCCTTTTCCTTAGTTAATATAGCACATAGTGTAGCTACATTTCTCAAAGGGTAACGTAAATGGATCTAAGCACAGAGTAATGTGCAGCTTAGCTAACTAGATACAAGATACTATAGAGATCGCCATTAAGATAGTTCATCAGTTTCTCTAACCTAATACTTTCAGACTAGCTCTGCCACTGCGTATGTTATATATCATTTATTGTCATCCTCTTTGTAAGTGTGCACTTGTAGGCAGGCAGTGTGATATACCTAAAGTCCTGATTTGGGCAGTCATTATTCAGTGAAATTTCCATTCCATGCCACCTCCTTCTTTGCAACACTGCCAAGTGGGACCTTGATCTGTAATTCATGTAGCCACGGCAACTCCCACAGTGCTGGCAGCAGACATCTCCTTCGACTCCGTAATGTGTCTATGCCTCATTGCTTCATTTTCAGCCTTCCAGCTTTAATATCTCTACTTTCACACTGTGGACCTCCGCTCTGGTGCTGCCACATTTGTAGGGCTTATTGAACGTGGAGAGCCACATGCCATGTTAATCAATAGCTCGAGTGCTCCATCGGAGCTAGGAGTATACTTGCCAAGATTGCCATCTGCCTAATACTCGCCTGCCTAATGAGGTATGTCTTGGATTTTAACTCACCACGGCTTCAATTTCCTTCAAAATCTTTTGGTGATATTTTAATTTAAGGTTCTGTAATAAATTGGAAATAAGCAAATATATATCTACACGTTTTCTTATTAATAATGAATTAATCATCAACTCAGCAAGAATTATCGTATAATATTAGTAATTTAATGATGCTTTTTTACCAGTGTTTTTTATCCTTATCCTCAAGGAACCACTGGCCTCAACATAATGAGCTGTGGAGCGATTTGTGAGCTGGATCAGGTTTGTTTTGAACAGATGAACCCATGAATCAAGGCAGTGAGTCCTCATGACTGGTGTGAGAAACCCTTCTGATTTTTTATCATTTTTGGCAGGTTTCCAGATTTCAGCTGCAGTGACACCTAATGGGGTTTCCCATGCTGCTACACATATTTAATGTCTAATTGCTTAATTAATACATAATTGGATAATAATGTTTGCTAATATATTACCAAATATTTAAAATACCGTGTCACCTGCACATAAACTGTTAATTACCAAACATTATAGTGTCACTAATGCTTTCCCATAGACAGTAAAACGTCTTACAGTAGTATCTTACACTATGGACAATAAGGACATGCATGTATGACCTATATGGCCAAAAATTTGTGGACACCTGACTCACTTTTTGAACATTCCACTCTGAAGTCACTCCTCCTTTTGTTCCCTCGGCTCTTTTGAAAAAGCTTTTCACTAGCTTTTGGAATTTCTGCATACTCATCCTCAAGAGCACTGATCAGGTTAGGCCCTGCGGGCTACTCGAGTTCTTCTACACCAAATTTGGCAAACCATGTCTTCAGAGAAGCCACAAGGTTGGGATGGGAAACATCAATACTACAGCAAACAAAGACGTTACACACAGCTGTGTGCCTTCAATATTGTTACAATATTGATCCATTAAACAAAATGCAATAAACAGATTTGACAATAAATAGAATTCAAAATGTAGTCATTTTCCCCCAAACATAAAACAGCTTTCAGTTCACCCTTCCTACTTCTACAATGGTTTACTGGTCTAAAGAAATGCACAAGATTAGTTAAGTCATGAAGAAGTGTTTTATAGTTTTATAAGAGGAGAACTTCTGTCACTTTATTCCAAGAATTATGACCATAAGACATGACCTCAGAGAAGCAATTGTTGCTGCTCATCAATCTAGAAAGGGTCATAAGGCCATCTCCAACCAGTTTAAAATTGACCAACATTCTGTATAAACTCAATAGACTGTTGTGTGTAAAAATCCCAAGAGATCATCAGTTTCTGAAATTCTCAAAGCAGCCCATCTGGCACAGACAACCATGCCACAGTTAAAGTCGCAGAGATATTTACAATCTGTTATTTGATGTGAACATTAACTGAAGCTATTGACCTGTATCTGCATGATTTTATGCATTGTGATGCTGCCAGATGACTGGCTGATTGGATAACTGCATGAATAAGCATGCATATAGCTGTTCCTAATAATATATCAAACCAAAACATTCATTAGAGCCCAAAGGAATCACAACAGGTTATAATGAGGGCTCTTGATGAACTTCAAATTATAACTTGCTGTGAACTACACATCAGTGCTTAAATGCATTTCATTTCTATACCCTAAAATAGATACAGGTAACCTTTTTCCTTGATCATAAAGGCACGAATAATTGAATGTACGCTGTTCCAGAAATAATTTCTCCCATCAGCTTCAAATAAATGAGGCAGCAAAATCAATGAAGAGAATCTAATCAGACCTGAAAATCAATTAAGGATACCAAGTCCTCTGAGTAAGAAACTTAGCTGAAACTTAATGCCCTCTTTTTTATTACGATGATGACTTCATTAATTGTAAGATGAAATAATGGAATAACTAATAAAATTTTTCTTGAGTGTCTTCATAATTTTGCCAAGAAGGTCTTGATGTTTTATTGGCCCTCGCTGACACAAATAGATTTGCATACTAATTTTGCTTTGCTAACCATAATGAAATGGTAATGGTAATGAAATAATTAACAGTGTAATAGATTACAATTTATTTCACCACCATGTCTGTTTGATGATTAAGAACACAGACATTTATTAAAAGACTTTAGGCCAAGACTGAACGTAGAAATAAACTCTATTGACAACGTGACAAATTCATCTTTTCTTTTGGTCCATTTGTGGGTTTTCTTTGCACACGAAATTGAAGTGTCAAATAATCAAACATGAAGCACAGTGCTGCTTGTTTGGGGAGGATTTGTGTTAATTTGGCTAATGGGATCATCTAGAAAACAAGGCAACATGAAGCAAGAAGGCAGATTTAACAAGGGACAGCGTTTTTGTGTGTTGTTATGTTTACATGCTGCAGAAAGTGCTTTCAGCTTGTTCCAAGATAAAATGGACAAAGGCAAAACAAATGATGTCTAACAAACTGATAACAAACTGCTCATGTTTTCACATAGTTTTTGTCAGTTATCTGAAACACTTTTTAAATTAAGCAACATTTTCCACAATAAAAATATGAAGTCATTTAAAGCAATTTCAAACATTTATTCAGAACTCCACTAATGATGGGTCAGCTGCACCAAATGATACAGTATTTTGTCATTTGGACACAATACATAACATCATCGTATTAACAGTTAAGTAGTGGTTTCTGTGTTAAAGTGATTGAAATTAAGAGCCTAAGTAAGCAATTAGTGCACTTAATGATGTACAAGACAATACGAATATACAAAGTGAAGTTTTATTTAATGAAATTATTGAAAAGAAAACAAAAAAATTATCACAATCAGATCAGACGTGAACAACAAATACATATCCAGCTCATGCTCAGTATATAACATTATACATAGTTATGCATCATTATATTTTATGTATTGTTGCAAAATAAAATATAATGGCTTATTATTGGCGTTAAAACTTTTGTCATAATATTGCATTATGTGTTTGCCTTTTCTCATCGGTGAGAAGAAGAAGAAGGACAATAACCTTGAAGGTTGTTTTATAGTTTTAGGCTGTAAAAAAAAAAAAAACCTTTTGTCTGAAAATGTATTTGAGTCTGATGTAATGGGTTCCCTAAGGATTTTCTGGTAGTTGAACACCACTGAACTCCCAATTAAAAATCTGTGTCACAGCATAAACATTTGAAATAAAACCAGATGCTGAATATCGATGCTGAGGGTCATATTTCAGTGATGGTAGAATGTTTTGAGTGGGTTGATATACAATAACGAGAGTCATATCTCATGCAGATAAACCAAATGAGCATTAAAAATCTTTACTTTTTTCTCCTCATCAATAAACAACTGTTGGCTTTTTGTTTCTTTGAGGTCAACTGCACCAACAAGTAAAAACATCAGAACACATGATTGTTGCACTTAATGTCTAGGATCAAACTAAACTGGTCAGTTAGCTGGTGCTCCAGCACTACAACCTACTATTAGTTAACTTTATATTTCATGTTAGCAGCAATGCTAGAACATAAAAAAAATTTCCAACAGTAAAAAACTGACTTAACATCATAATCAGACCAGTTGAAATGTGCTCTACCAACAAGTGAGCCCTCCTAAAGTATCTATAATGTCAATGTTGAAAATGTCAGAGACCCAATGTCTCTAGTCTCTCTAGTCCAGTCTCCTGCTCAATGTTCACAAGAAGTGACAGAAATGAGCTTACATCTGTTCTGTAAAACCTTATCTTAGTAAGAATTTGATTTACAGATGTGAGATCAATAGTGTTTATTTTATTTATGGCTATTACATCTCCAGCGTGCTGGGTTCCAGTCTCGCTCCCGCTCACTGTGTGTGTGGAGTTTGCATGTTCTCCCTGTGCTTGGTGGGTTTCCTCCGGCTGATTGGAGTCTCAAAAATTGCCCGTGGTGTGTGATTGTGTGCGTGAATGAGTGTGTGTGTGCCCTGTGATGGGTTGGCACTCTGTCCAGGGTGTATCCTGCCTTGATGCCTGATGACTCCTGAGGCACAGGCTCTCCGTGACCCCAGTATAGATTGGATACGTGGTACAGGCAATGAAATGAAATGAACATTTTTCACCAACTTAGCATACATCAAGTTCTTAATGTTTGCCATGGTACTCTGAAGCTGCATACTCTGATGTATGCAATATATATGTCTAACTTATATTAAATCTGCTGGAAAGGTATAACTTTAAAAGTACCGCAAAGTCATGTTTAAAGTGGCATAAAATACCACTTAAACGGAACTTTCGCATAATCTTCATAATATATTTTTGGTTCTTCTTAGATGTTTGTGCCAAAACCCAAATTCCCACATACAGTCCCCTCTGAAACTACTTGAATGGCAGTACTTCTGTTTCTTTTGTTTTGTTTGTTTCCTCTATACACTGAAGACATTTGGATTTGAGAGCAAGCGATGAAACTATAGAACAGAATTTCAACTATTGTTGTTTTCTTGGCTGTGACCTGTTCCATGTCTGGTTGTTAGCACACCAGTGGTTTCTTTCTTTTTCAGGACATTCCAAATTGTTGTATTGGCTGTGCTCAGTGCTTGTGCACTGGCTCTGATAAATTTTTCTTCTTTCTCAGCTTCAAAATTGCTTGCCTTTTTCCCATAGACAGCTCTCTGGTCTTCACTTTGGTTTATTCTTTTTAACAATAACTGCAGTCTCCACAGGTGAAACTGAAGGATAAAGCCAAGAATAGACATTCAGACTGATTAAGTGTGGAAACAATTCCAATATTATGTTCCAATATTTCTGATCATTTGAAAAATGGGTGGATTCAAACAAAGCGTTCTTTGCATTGGCTTGCTGTTCCAGTACTCACAGAGGGGACTGTATACCACTGTAATACAAGTTTGTCCAGCTAGTTCAGTAACCCTAAGAGAATTTTCATTAACACTGCACCTCTGGTACGATGTGGTGAGATAATGAAAGGCACTGCGGCATATTAGCTAGGCCCTGGGCGACAGAGGGGAACGAGAGTCTGATCCGGTGCTTCAATAGCTCACTTCTGTTTAAATTCAGGAGGTTGGAATCGAGTGTAAGCAGCACCATTATTAATGATGTCAGTTTTACTCCTGGTGCAGTGGAGTGCAATAAATGATATCCATCCCTCCGTTCTAATTTATCCTTCCTGGGCTCCAAGCAGGACCACTGTTTAACATAACATGGATGGATCCCCCTTGGCTTACTTAGGAGCCTCTTATAAAGGTCATTTTACCTGCTGTGTTTGTGTATTAAATTTGATTTGCCATTTTCTACCAGCAGCCCTTTGTGGCATCATGGCTTTCAGAAAAGTCTAAGTGAAAATCGATAACTGGAGCCTAAACAAGGTTTAAATCGAGGCATAATGTCTATAACGGTTTGCTGAATGGATCTGAATTATCCAGTGGAGATTGGTGCAGGGTGAAATATGCCAGGCAGTCATGTGAAACAGACCTCAGTCCCAAGAGTAATTGGAGTTCAGTGGCATTAGAGGATGTTTATGAACCATGTCAGTTCCAAACAGAAAAATGATCTCTCATATACATTACGTGAAGGTGTGATGCTGCTTAGCTTACAGTAAATGACGGGTACTGAGACTTCTTTTTTACTTTAGTTTTACTTTTTGCTCATGTAAATGCAGGAATACATCAGCACCAAGGTGATGGCAGTGTTGCTGCCTCACAGCTTCACAGCCTGAGGTTCAATCCAGAATTCAATCCAAAGTAGATTCCTCCCATCTCCCAAATAGTATGACATTAGCTGTATTGCCTATTCTAAATTGCCCCTGGTGTCCCATCTAGGCTGTGCTCCTGCAATGCCCTTGGTGATTTTGAGATATTCCCCAGGTCCATTACAACTATGACCAAGATGAAGGTGATGCTGCAGATAAATTACACAAAACACAAAAGAAAAAACTCCCAACCTGAGCAAAGTTTCACATGTTCCCCTTATTTCTGTGTTGATTATCTTTTCTTTGCGTTCTCCAATCTCATCCCAGTAATGTATATAGTATATATGTATATATGTATATGTATAATGAACTGCCTACTCTAATACTCTAACCTATAGGTATGAATGAGTGTGTGAATGAGTGTTTAATAGACAGTGATGCACTGGTGTCTCTTCCAGGGTGTATTTCCCCCACATGCCCAGTGTTCCCCTTGATCCACCAGAACCCTGACCAGGATGAAGTGGTTACTGAGAAGGTCTTCAGGTGTTGAGTTTACTGAAATCTGCTTCAAAATGTGCCAGTTTTTTAGAATTCTAGCAGAATAATGATGTCACAGCAGTTATTTAACAGGCCATGCCGTGATTACAACAGGTTTTTATAGCCTTGATATTTTCTGCTGTGCCATACTGACAAACTAACTTTACAAGGCAACAGTATGCTGCCTCACAGCAGACTCTGAGAAGCCCCAGATCATGCTCACATTTGTTTATCATATTTTGATCATAATGAAGCAACAATACTGTCTGGGATAGAGTAGTAACATCACTCAACACAAAGACTATAATGGTCTATAATCACACAGATGCACAACAACTGATAATATGAATTTAATTAGAATGAATGTGTTGTGGGAACTTTTTTAATATTTGTATGGGGCAACGTTGGCAATTTTTTCATCTGTCTGTGCATGTGTTAATAGTTCTTTAATGATCTTTTAATGAATATATATTATCTCTTGAACATATCACGAGCTTAAATATGTAGTCAGGCAGTCTAGGCCTGGGCGGTTTCTCTCAGCGTAACGAGATGTCACACATGATCAGGCCGACGCTTTCTACCTGAATGATGTGCGGTGGACAGAAATAGATGAAAATACCACCACAGGGACAATTACTCCAGCCACAGCTAAGCAGAGTAGAAGGAAACAGAGCGAGAAAGAGAGGAGAGAAAGAGGGTGCAGAGGGCCCAGTTAGTATTCTTTTGTTTTTATTTCTCTCTTTGGAAAGCAGTACGTGACTAATTTTCACAAACTTTGCTCCATCAAATGGCTGGACAGACTTCAATAAGAAAGAGCAGCTGTGATGGATTGCTGCATCTTTGGCTAGGAGGAGGGAAACAACACAAGTGGATGCATGCACACGCACACACATACACACGCACACACACACACACACACACACACAACCCTTTTGAAACAACTACATCAACAATGGCTGTAGCATTTACGCCCCCTCTCGTCTTCTCTCCCCTTCTTCCAAAGTCAAACACCAGCTCAGATCTCTAAATATTCCTCTCCCAGCTGGCCTGTAAACAGCCAAAACTTAATGGGGTGACGCTCTTCAGCATTCAATTGCAGGCAGACGTTTTATTTCCTCTTCTACTCCTGCCATTCTCATAGTCGTGTACAAGATTGAGATTAGGCAGAGGAGTGTGAGACAATCTCTAAAGCCATTTCTACATATCTCGCCTAATGAGTTTGTGTTCACTTTGTACTGCTCTCTCTCTCTCTCTCTCTCTCTCTCTCTCTCTTACTCACAAGTGCTCTCTTCTGTGCCAGTGGAGATTCGAGTGCAAGTGCATTTGGCACTCACACATTAATAGGTGCCTTAGCAGAAAGCTCGATTGAAAAGAAAGGAAGAAACGTTTGCAAGTCATGGATCAGAGTGAAATAATTCGTATAGGTGTTGATGCAGTTTAATCTTGTGTTAAATCTTGTGCTAAAGCTGTATCCATGAAGCACATTGCAGTTGGATTAGAAACTAGAAGACTAATGAGAAAGAGGAATAAATCATTATGACAAGAAATGATCTAAGTGAATACTTGTGTCCAAAATCTCTTCCTGTGACAGTTCTGTACTAAATAAACTGACTCACATCTGATTTTGGAAAAATTTTTCTATCCTGAAGATGTCTTTAGTCAGAAAAGGTTTCAAATGCTAGAACCATTAACAAACCAGAGCAGGACTGAAGAAGCCTTAACAAACCAGAGCGGGACTGAGGAAGCCTTAGGAAAAACGTAATGTTAATATTGTTCAGTCTAAAATTAAAACATATTCTCAAGTAATATTGTGGTAAAGAATTATTGTTGAAACAATATGATGAAAGTACGCTTAAAAACTCGGGTCCTTGCTGCACTCCTTGGTTGTGTTTTTATATCACTTCTATCAGTCATGTTAATGATATCCCAATCTCTTCAATGCTCAGAAACGCAAATATGAAAGAATCCAAAACTAAACCGCTAGCAAAGCCAGATAATATTGTTGTGTTGGAAAAACACAAATGTGCTGCAAAACATTATAATGACTCCAGACGAAATGAACCATTAACAACAACCCAGAGATGGGTTCATGATGTTCAGTCTAAAACTAAAACTAATGTCCTGTACTTGAGCAAATATTTTTAGGTAGCAGGATTATCAAACAACAACAAAAAAAAAAGCTTTCCGTCTGACATTCTAAAGGGTTATTTAGCTTGTTAAAAAATTTAACTACTTGTTTGTTGAAGCAAATTAAATTTAAGCAACTATTATAAGAAAACATGTTTAAAGAGATAGAAGCCTTTATTTTTGTCACATATACATTACAGAACAGTGAAATTCTTTCTTCACATATCCCGGTGTTGGAGGTTGGGGTCAGAGCGCAGGGTCAGCCATGATGCAGCGCCTCTGGGGCCTTGCTCAGGGGCTCAAACAGTGCTTGAACCCTGACCTTCTGATCAGCAGCCCACTTGAGCTACCACTGCCTCTACCACTGAGTACACTTACTAAGACTTACTAAGTAAGTCTACTTATAAGAAATACTCATAGGAGTGTTAACCACTGAATAACACTTAAGGTATTATTGTTTTATTGGTGTCCTTTCCTTTGATTTTTTCAAGCCATTTCATTTAAAGGTAGACAGGTACATTAGTGAGAAATGTGCTGCAGTTTTTAAAACTCACTCCACTAGAAGCAGCTAGATACACAGTGTTTCTCTCATTTTTACGTGTAAAGGTAACTAATGGCTTTGTCGATACTTTTCCAATTTAGAATGAATAATCTCACCTTTACAACTTTCTAATTAACTGCACTGATGCTGCAGAATTATTGAATGTATTTAATGCAACTAAAATGAACCTATTGGAATTCCCTAAATGAGAGATTTGTCCATGCAGATAGATCATTATCTCACTTCTAAGATATATAACTCATTAGTCTGTTCATACCCCATTACTCTCTTCCTCCTTTTGCCATTGCCCTTAAGACCCTCACTCTTTTTTCCCTCTCTTTCCCTTCTCCCAATTCCATTACATTTAAGCATAATTTTTTATTAGTTTGGCAACAAAGTGCAAGGAAACAGCAGTAAATAATAATAATAATAAAAAAAAAAACATGATACTGCACTTTGGAGCAGGAAATAATTTTGTTTTCTCATCCCTCCAGTGGCTGTTAATTTTACAATAATTTTCTTCATCCTCAAAACCCCTCCAGTCCTTCTTCATTAGGTTTGTGTGTGTGTGTGTGTGTGAGAGAGAAACTTGCAATAAAGAGTTACTGTCACATTTAAAGTCTGTTTTCCAGTCGCGAATCAGCATATGTTTACTGTACATCCATGTTCATATGTATATATAGGGGTAGAGTGGCTTAGTAATTAGTATATTTGCCTTACACCTCCAGGGTAAGTGGGTTTGATTTCTGTGCATGTTCTGTCAGTGTGTGTATGTGTGTGTGTGTGTGTGTGTGTCTGCCCTGTGATGTGTTGGCATCACATTAACAGTGTCCCCCGCCTTGGATGGGAAGTCAGTGCGTCGCCTACATATTAGGGCTCTTTAATACATCCAACTAAACACGGCATTAAAACTGTACTAATCTCAGCAAACAGCTTCCTTCTGCTGAGATTTTCCAAACTCCAGTTGCACCACATAGATGTCTTAAAGCCAGGGTTCCTCTGTTGGAAGAGGAACATATATCCTTCATTAGAATGCAATGTAGCAGCCAATTAATCCATGCTCTGGTCTCTTCCCAAAACACTGAAGGTCTAGGTCAAATGATTTAAAAAAAAACAAAAAAAAACACTAAATAAATCAGGCAGTTGTATGGTCAGGGAAGCTGAAGTGGTTCGACCAGAAATAGAGAAATATTTAGTGGATGTATCTGAACTCTGAAATCTTGTCACGCTTCCAATGTTTTCATACTCAATTCAGTTACAACCGAATACCGATGTCTTAGAAATGTTTTTGATCCAGGGATATTGCTCGGGTTACATAATGTTTTCTTATTTAACATGACCAGCCTGTATTGTATATACTGGAAGCATCCCAACCTATTTCAAGGTTTGCTAAAAAGAATCAACAGCACAGGACTTTTTGGACTGCGACAGTTATGTCTGCTTCAATTCCATATACTGACATTACAGTATGATACAGTTGCCAGAAGATATAGGATCATTTCTTATAGTCATTACAAATAGTGAATGTTGTACACAGTCCATATGCAATAAAACTCAAAGCCTCATTAATTAGTGTAGCGTTTCCAGCTCAATAGAGAAGGTGCTGTAGTGTTAGTAGGAGCTACATGGTGGCAATACATAAGCCTCACAACCATCAAAATGACAAGCCATTCAGCAAAAACACTACATCTCATTAGGCTCTAGGTTCCTGTTTTCTAGGTCTCTCTCTTTTTTTGTCTCTCCCCTTTCCCTTTTTCCTGTCTATAAGAATGCAACGCCTACCATCAGCTTCATTCTAAACCTTTGTAATTCACTATTATAAAATGTCTGCTCGGCATAAAAAGTGTTGTTTGCTGTCATAAATAAGGCAATAGCTGGGGTTTCAATTTCATTTAAACATGTACTGGCTAATATTTTATTATACAAATAACGTTGGAATTTCTTTAGGAATACGGTGATACATCACTGGTAAAAAATGATATGATAAAAAGAAGTGTATTGTGAGATATAAAGCACCTGGGAAAAAAAAAAAACCTCCATGCTGCATTTCTTTGGCTGTGTTATATATCATTCCTATCAGTCTTTTTATAGATACGCCAATCTCTTCACTGCTCAGGAAGAGCAGATATGGCAGAATCCAAAACTAAAGAGGCGGAAAAGTCAGATAATATTGTTATTTGAAATGCAATCTGAAATAATAAAAAAAAAATGTAGTGACACCAAAAATAGTGAAGCTGTGAGCTGATGACAGCTACTCACTGAGAACAGGATAAAGTTGGGCTGCATTTTAATGTGTTCCAGGTCTGTTTTTAAGCCAAGCTCACTGACACCACATTGCCTATAAACTAATTAACCATAAACCACATAGAAACCATGTGAAATACAGCTCTGGAAAAACAAAATTAAGAGACCACTTCAAATTTTTATTAAATCAGCATCTAAATGTTTATTAAATTTTATTAAACCACCATCTAAATGTTTATTAAATCAGCATCTAAATGCATCACTATCCTCTTCCAATAGCTGGATGACAAAAACAGTGCTAGTAGGTAGCTCAAAAGTAATAGGAGTGAAATAATAACTATTGACCATGCCAAAAGAGTTGAAAAGAAAAGTTTTGAGTCAGGAATAGACTCAAAGGGTTCAATTCTGGCTTTACTGGCACAGAGATACAGCGTCAGGTTGCTTCCATCCTTAATATTTCAAAGACAGCGGTTCATAAGAACAAGGTCAAGCTGCAGACATTGGAGACAACCAGAATGGCAGAGGGAAAACACAACACTCCACTGACCAGGATGACCGTCAACTCATTCGAATGTCACTCAACAACCATAGGATGACATCAAGTGACCTACAAAAAGAATGGCAAACGGCAGCTGGGGTGAAGTGCATGGTGTGAAAGGTCTGAAACAGGCTCCTTGAGGCAAGGATGAAGTCATGAAAAGTGAGAAAAAAGCCTTTCATCAAGGAGAAGCAAAGAAGAGCCAGCCTGAGGTTTGCAAAGACCGTAATGATTGGACTATAGAGGACTGGAGTAAGGTCATTTTTTCTGATGAGTCCAATTTTCAGCTTTTGCCAACACCTGGTTGTCTAATGGTTAGACTGAGACCAGGAGAGGCCTATGAGACACTGTGGAGGATTTGGTGGAGGATCATTGATGATCTGGGTGATGCTTCAACAAGGCTGGAACAGGGCACATTCTTTGTGAAGGGTGCATGAATCAAGCCATGTACAAGGTTGTCCTGGAGGAAAACTTGCTTCCTTCTGCTCTGGCATTGTTCCCCAACTCTGAGGATTGGTTTTTCTAGCAGGACAATACTCCATGCCACAGCAAGGTCAATCAAGGTGTGGATGGAGGACCACCACATCAAGAGTCTGTCATGACCCACCCAATCTCCAGACCTGAAACCCATTGAAAACCTCTAGAATGTGATCAAGAGGAAGATGGATTACCACAAGCCATCAATCAAAGCCGAGCTGCTTGGATTTTTACACCAGGAGTGGCATAAAGTCACAAAACAACAAGATTGCATAAGTTTGCAAAAGTTTTCCTAAGTTAAAACAGTAGTATTGTGTGGTTTAAGAATGAATATTAGACTGTTTTCTTTGTGGTATTTAAGGTCTGGAAACACTGCATCTTTTTTGCTATTTTGACCAGTGAGCATTTTCTGCAAATAAATGCTCTAAATTCCAAAATGTTTAATTGGATTTTGGGATAAATGTTGTGAGTAGCTTAGAGAATAAAACATGATACTTATAGAATAAAACATTTTACTTAAACACATAACTGCAAATTGATAATATTGCAGTGGTCTTCTAATTTACTCCAGAACAGTATGTTTATATAGATCAGATTTGTTCATAAAGGATGACGTGGGTCTTTCAGATCATTCGTACATCAGCAGGTTGTTTGCCATGTTAATAGCTAATTTTCTCATAGCTGGTCAAGTAGAAAAAATGATGTTAGCTAGCTAGGTACCTTAAGATACATCCATGGAAAGGTAAAGATGTCATTTGATTTATGCCTTCTTAAAAACTGCTGCTGTAATCATAATGAACAATACAGTATACCGAGAAATGTAATGATTTATAACACCACCTCATTTCCTTGTGTCACTTCTGGTTCAACCTTTTAATTTAAATAATATAACTTGTCATATAAATTGTATTATGTAGTTTACAGCAGACTTGGTCACAAAGCAGACTTTATCATACAAAGCAGAGAAAGCCTGGCTATAACAGCTTGACTAAAAAGAGAGCTCCAGAAGGTAGCACAGGTATAAGGGGACCTTGGGACCCTCCTCTATTTCACCCTTGACAAACCCGAGTGAGCACAAAAAAAATTGGTGGGAACATAACTCCGACATTGCAGCCGCTGTGTGTTTAAGAGAGAGATAAGCTATTAATGAAAGTACAACTGGGATCCCATGCTCCACAACTGAATCAATTCTTCTTTTTTTAACAGAATAGAGTATAAAACCTCTATAACTTCTGTTCAAAGTTTATTTTCATGTTCAGGAAATGAGTTTGAGATGAATTTTGACATGGTGCATTATTATGCTGGAAGTAGCTATTAGAAGATGGTAAATCGTGGTCATGAAGCAATGCACACGGTCAGCAGCAATACTCAAATACACTGTGACTTTCAAACGATGATTGATTGATATTAACACGCCCAATGTGTGCCAAGAAAACATTCCCATTCCCATACATAAGGCAGGTTGCTTTCATGGATTCATAGTGCTGGCGCCAAATTCTGATCCTACCATCTGTGAGTCTCAGCTGACATCAAGATTCATTGGACCAGGCCACATTTTTACAGTCTTCAACTGTTCGGTTTTGGTGAGTCTGTACCCACTGCAGCCTCAGCTTTCTGTTCTTGGCTGACAGTTCTGGAGCCTGATGTGGCCTTTCATTTTGTACCTCATTCACCTCAAGATTCAAAACCGTATGTGTTGTACAATGCTTTTCTGCTCATCACAATTATACAGAGTGGATATCTGTGTTTTTTGTAGCCTTTCTGTCAGCGTAAACCAGTCTGGCCATTCTGTATTGACCTCTCCCATCAAGGCATCTCATCTATCTGTATGGATGAACTGTCTTCATTGGATTTTTTTTTATTGCACCATTATGAGTAAACTTTAGAGATTGTTTTTCCTGATGATTTATACAGTTATGATAATATTTAAACCAGCCAGTCTGACAACAATCATGGATAATCAAAATCACTGAGATCATATTATTTCCCCATTCTGATGGTTGATGTGAACATTGCCTAAAGCCACTGGCATTTATTTGTATTATAAAATAATTGCATTTCTGCCACATGATTGGCTAATTAGATACTTTCATAAATGTACATTTGTTTCTAATAAAGTGTGAGTGTGCTTATTGAACGCACTCCGAAAGACATCTGTATTAAATTCAAAGCCTAAACTGCACCCAGCAGCAGACTTCAGCCCACCTGACAATGCAGAACAAAATTGAAAGGGTCATTGCTTCTATCCCAATCACTTCTTTAGTGTGCTTCTCTCAGTACTCTGTCAGCTCAATAGCACTATCTATAGAGAATCCATCGCTTTAGCAGGCACAACTCCTCACACTCATGAGAAACACGTTCAAATGGAATGCTCTGGAGGTCAAGGTTCATTCTCTGACAAAAGATTGGTAAAAGGGAGAGTTTAGACCAGGCTCAGGAGCATTAGTGCCAAATGGAAAGGAACATGATCTCTTTATCTCTGATAGAGGTCAGACCTCCCAGAGAAAATGGCACAAGGATTAGAGTGTCTTGTAATTACAGCCCAGGAAAGTAAAAAAAAAATATGCAAAAGCATTATTGATCAATATATGAGGTCAGCACAGGACAGGCGGTGAAAGTCATTTTTCTCTAAGACTTAAGATGGTGCCTCTGTCTTTGAATAGATATTGCTTCGTTTAGTTCCGCTTGGCAGTCTGAGTAAATCAGTCTTCCAAAGGACAAAAAGACAATTCACACATCCTATCACCTCTCACACACTTAGCTGAAGGAGAAGTATTTTGGCAGGGGGAAATGAAATGGCTTGAATTTTTTCACAAGGCCGCATTGGCATGTTCATCTACAATTATGCTGGTGGTTTGAAAATGCTTTAGAGTCAGTTGAGGAGACAAAAGGAAGGAACTGAGTTACAAGCTCTTGCTGAACCCAGATAAAGGCTGACAGCTTTAGCGGCTCTCATAGTGGCTACCAGACTGCCCACATTGACAGATTTATGGCTCAGCCGAATCTCAACATGTCCCCTGGGCCATTTCTTGACATTTTTAAAATGAATTTGTTTGTTTGTTTGTTTGTTTGTTTGTTTGTTTATTTATTTATTTATTTATTTATTTATTTATTCATTCATTCATTCATTCATTCATTCATTCATTCATTCATTCATTCATTCATTCAGCAATTGTCAGGCTGTTGTAGAGCTCAGTGAATTAGTGAGTGTGTGTCTGAAACCTTTCTACCTCAAATACATCCACTTGTAAGGAAAAAAACCCAAGAGGCCATTTCTGGATTTGCACTAAAGGATGTTTCAGGTTGCTTTGCAGGTCCTCTGATGATTCCACCATCCATCACTGTGTGCGACAAGAGCGTCTTGCATATGGCACTGAGGGCTCTTAGTAATAATTCTAGTTAATCACTGTCAGTGAACGACAGGAATATTAACTGTTCATTACCCTCATCTCACGTAAGAAGGAAAGCATACTGATGTATCAAGAAAACGAAATGCTGCTGCCTGTCAAGGCAGTGTTTTGTGCCAAGCGAAAAACAAGCGCACTAACAGTGGCACTCATCAATGATTCTGTGTTCGTGTGCATGCTCAGAAAGAAAGGGTGCTTTGATGAAAATGCATTGGCTGGATTATGTATGGCGCTAGGGAAATCGGTGGAGGACAACACTAACCTGCCGCTGGCCCCCTGTGACTGATTGAAATTCGCAACAGGCTGCGGATCTTCGACACACTCTAGGAAGGAAACAGCAGTTTATTTGGAATGATATTCCAGCACTGAGAGGCTGAGGCCACCTGTCTCTATCGGCAGTACGTCATCATTACGGTTATCTCTAAAAGCCTCAGTGTGCTGAATTAAAAGGCATCGAAACGCTTAGCATTATATCTGTAGGTATTAATATAACATTTTGCCATAACATCATTTTATCAGTTTTACACATTCTGTAGATGTAAAAAAAAAAAAAAAAAAGCTAGACACTCTGAACATTTACACATACATTCCTCTTCTATTCCCTCTCATGACATTAAAACTTCATGCTTCTCTTCCATATGCCCTCAAGTGCCCTCTGTTTTGAAGACTGCATATGAAAATGTATTTGGCTCGAGATCAAAGTCATGTGAATCTTCTGACATGGTGATAAATGTTTCACATGTATTTATGAGAAGATTTCTCAATCCCACCACACACAGGTCTGTTATCTCTCTCTCTCTCTCTCTCTCTCTCTCTCTCCACACTGAGCTGAATGTGTATCCTTGCTGCCTGATGTGAATCCAGTACCAGATCCTGACACACTTCTTCTGCAGTGGCAGCTCTGACTTTCCAAAACTGTCTGATTCATCTTGTTACTCTGCTCTAATTCTGCTGGTAGCATCTGCACTTGTGACTCATCACCTATCTGGGTGCCATTTGGATGGTGGCACATTTATCAGTTACATAACCTTTTTTTTTCAGAAAAGCAAACTTTAAGTTAAATGTGTGGGATGGTTTATTCAATTTTTGCAAAAGAAAAATTCACAAACACATAATAGGAAGAAACCATGAGAGGAACCAGGCACAAAAGTATTGTGAATTGAACAGTTGTAGAAAGGGCATTATTTGCATTTACATTATTTACTGTCCAGTGTCCCCTAAATGAGGATGGGTTCCCTTCTGAGTCTGAGTTCTCTCAAGGATTTCCTCCTCATTTCGTCTCAGGGAGTAATAGCGAAACTGTTTATATCAGTTGCAGTCCAAAGCTATCTTAATGATTAGTAAGTGGTACTATCAACAGTAATCTCATGTATCTTAAGGATGTCTATGTAAAACCTTCTGGAATCACAGAGAGTGGTTTCAAAGTGATGAGACTCTAGCCAAACGTTGGGCATCAGGTTGGCTCAGGCAGGTCTAGACAGCAGAAGGGGTCAGGATCACTATCACTGTTGCTTCAGTGGATAATCTTACCTGGATACTGCAGACTAAACCCATTATCTGGTGTCTCCCAGAGGAGGATGGCTTTGCATTTGAGTCTGATTCCTCCCAAGGTTTCTTCATTATTTTGCCGTAGGAATATTCCTCAACAATGTCACCTCTGGAATTTTCATTAGGGATCTAAATCTGCATCCTGATTTCCATAAAGCTGCCTTGTGCCAAGATGTGTGTAAAGTGTGTATTTGTGTTTCCCTGCACAAATATATACTTGGTTACGAACGCATAGACGATTTAAACATCTGCCATCTACGATGGAGCAACACAAACCCAAGCAAAAGTTACCCAAAAAGCTGTGTGCTTAATCAGCTTGAGACAATTAATTAGTTATTCAGGAAGCAATCAGCATTAGAGTATGATCTGTATACATATATAGAGAGTATATATATATATAGCAAGCACACTAAAAGAACATATACATTCCCTAAATAATATGCATACCCTGTTTTGTGCTGTTCTACCTTATATAGCAAGTACTTCAATATATTGACCTGGAAAATGACTTAATTCCTGCTGTACAAAACAATAATAATCAGAGAAGATTGCCTGTGCTATGTATAATTGGTTGGCGGCACCAATTATGGTGACATAAAAGCTGAAAATCAATCTATAACTCTGACAGAAATCAATTTGGTTAAACAAAAATCCATCTCCTCCTCTAGGCTAGCCTGACCGCATATATTTTGAAAAGGTCATTCATGTATGAAGATGAGGCTTGTGGGGAAAATTGATATATGCTATGGCCTTTCCATAGCCTATATCTTAATATGCCTCTTGGCTCATTCCGTTCAGTCACCCATAACAGCCTGGGTGGAAATGACACAGGGCTTTCCAGCAACTGAAACACAGAACTCATTTCTTCGATTGTACTCAATGGTTAAGAGAGCACAGAGATTTTCCTCCACAATAATATCTAAAGTGGCTGACTCACAGACAATTAAAAAGTATATATAAAAGAACAGGAATCAGATTGCAAAACTGAGGCTAAATGGTTCTGGACATGCATTAGGAAAAACAAAAGCAGGTTTTCTTTCAAAAGGCTGCTTTTAGATCTTAACAGGTTCAAAACATAGGTGTCATTAAAAGCTGAAGGTAAACAGAACATTATAAAGTACTAAATCATTAAAAATAAAGAAAAGAAATATACAGTAACACGTTACATTACTGGCATTTATCCAGTGCAGTTTATATTTTATACAACTTAGCAACTGAGAGTTAAGGGCCTTCCTCAAGGGCTCAGCAGTGGCAGCTTGGTGGACCTGGGATTTGAACTCACAACCTTCCAATTGGTATTCCACCCACTAAGCTACCACATCTTCAATTCTCACACATTTCTCAGTCACAATTTTAAATTTAGGCAAATATGTGCTAGTGGCAATTTAACTTGAGTCTTATCTCTTTTGATAATCTGAAGGATTTGATCTAATATGGATCATGACTTGTAGAGTCTATCCCAGCTTGAGTTTCTTTCAGCTGCTCCCTACATGTGTCCACACAACAACTCGGCACAGGTTTTACACCGGATACCCTTCCTGATGCAACCCTCCCATTTTTATCTGGGCTTGGGACCAGTACTGCACCCAGTGGCTGGGGATCAAACCCAGACCTTCCACATAGCAGGCAAGAAACCTACCACTGAGCCACCACTGCCCTCCCAATCCCAGCTTGAGTACATGCTGTTATTAAAGCAAAATAGTGACCAAATCCTAAGCATTGTGTAAATACAGTCCTCACTGAAACTACTGGGACAGAAAAGCAAATTCATATTTTTGTCCAGACTGAAGATTTGGATTTGAGATCAAAAGATGAACATGAGAAGACATATTAGAATTTCAGCTTTGCCATTTATGTGTAGATGTGTTATAGACCAGCCAAATTTTCATGTGAGCAAATATATTGGAACATGTGATTAAGAGATGTTTCTTATTGCCAGTTGTGTCATGTTAGATTGATTGTTTAAACAGTAAATATCTCTAAACTTCGGGTTTCACATTGTGAAGACTGCATTTTTCTGTTAAAAAGGATAAACCACCGTAAAGATCAGTGAGCTTTGAAGCTGAAAAAAGACGGAAAAATCACAGGCTTTCCACAAACATTGGGCAAAGTGTGGAGGAAGAAAGGATTTGTTCATGATCCAAAACATATAAGCTCATCTGTGAAACATGGGGGAGGTAGTGTCATGGCTTGGTCTCGTATGGCTGCTTCTGGAATAGACTCGCTCATCTTTATTGATGATGTAAGCAGCAGAATGAAATGAGAAGTCAACAGAAATATTCTGTCTGTCAGTTTACAAAGAAATGCATCCAAGTCTAATTAGGAAGAAACTTCATCAAGGCAATGACCCAAAAAACACTGCCAACACAACTAAAGACATCAGTTGGGGGGTGTGGGGGGGGGGGTGGAAGGTTTTAGACTGACCAGGTCAATCATCAGACTGTAACTCGAATGAGCAGCATTTCAACTTCTAAAAATAGACTGAGGGCAAAACCCCCCAAAAACAAACCACAACTGAAAGAAACTGCAGTACAATCCTGCAACAGTTTGATAATGACAATAAGCCATAGGCTTGATGAAGTTATTGCAAGCCAAGGGTATGTAACAAAATATTAAGTTTGATTTCATTTATTTTTGTTCCTATACTATACCATAAAATTGGGATGTCTGATAGAAAAGGTTGTATATTTTATAGTTTAACACATCTACATGTAACTTTGTAAAACATGTCATTTCATATCCATGTTTTCATTTAAAGATTTCTGATTGCTGAATGTTCTATAGATAGAACAGATTTTTACAAAATGGTTACTTCAGTAGTGTAGACAAACATGTCTATACTCTATAATAAATCTAATAATGTACATTATTGTATGCTTGTGTGGGTTGTGATTTGTACCATTATAGCATCATTAAAATCCCAGACTATGCTTCACTGTGAGAACCATTAACATCATGAAACATCAAGGCATTCATGCAGTAATTGGGGGAAAAAAATAAGCGGTGTATGAACAAGGAGGAATATCCCTTGGTACTGAAAGGTCTTTCAAGGGAATGACCATCGTATGCCATCAGATTTGTCACTGTATGGTTTCTAAATCTATTGTTCCCTGAATATATTAAAACCACCTTTAGAATTATCGCCATCCTTCATTAAAAATGCAATGCAATACAGTAATACTTAGAGTTTATACACACAGACACTGTCCACTTTAATAAGAACAACTGTACATTTGTGCACAATGCAAAAAAATCATAAAGATACAAGTCAAGAGCATAAATTAATGTTCACATCAAACCTCAGAATGGGGGAAAGTGTGATCTGTGTGACTTTAACTGTGCCATGGTTGCTGAGATGGGTTGGTGTGACTATTTGTGCTGATCTCCTGGGATTTTCACACACAACACTCTCTAAAGTTTACACAGACTGGTGCAAAAACCAAAAAAATATCTGAGCGTCAGAGAGTCTGAGCAAAATCTGCTCTTTGGAATCAATCTTTTTTTTTTTGTGGAATTAGGTTCTAACCAGTACAACAAACAATGAGCCAGTTAATCAAAGGAACTCCTCATACTTCTGTGCAGCAGCTGATGTCCATGGTTTAAAGCACTCTTCAAATAATATTCAATAGAGGGAATTATACTTGACTTAATACCAGTAAGAGAAGCATGGTGTTGTTGTTGTTAATACTGTAGTGGCCTGTGAGAATAAAATATTAGGTAAATGGGAAACTGGCATGTCTGCTGTGACCTACATATCAGCAATGAAAAGATGAAAAAAAAAAACGCATTTCCAGTGCAAAGCAAAACCATTAAAAAAAAAAGTTCATCAGCAAATGATTCTATGACCAGACCCACCACCTTTCCTTTTCCTGTCTATTCAGCATTGCTCTAAAATTAGCCAAATAGAAAGCATTTATTTTTGCCTTCAGCAGGCACACACTGTGCAGCAATTCCCTTAGCATACGCCGTTAGGCAGGCTGCTCCAATATTGACAGCAAATGACATTAGGAGGTCTGACAGACAATCTATTATTCAAGCCCCGACATGTCCTGACAGATTGAAGGAGGAAGGAGAAATGTCTCAATCTTCCCTGCCAAAAATGATGAGCTCCACTCATTTGTAACAATAAGAGTAATTAGCAAAGTGGCACAAGCAGCAGAAGCAGAAGCACTTTTTTTAACCCTTTAAATACCTAGCTTATTATTTAACTATTCTCCCCAAAGTGAATTATTTAATGACGGCTATGAATCATTTATAATTGTTTATAAGTTATTTATTTACTATGATAACTTAGGGAAGTATTTCGGTGGATCAAGCAAAATTTTTTGAGAAACAAAAATACTATAGAGAGCTCAGAATTCTATGAAATAAAGAAGAGAACCTGGCTATCGTTTTATAAACATGAACCAGTTCTGTAGCAGATCCTCTGTTGTGATGCATCCAATCATATGCATTTATGTCAATTATTTAGCTGAAGGAGGGTAAATCAGAGAAGTGTGCATTTATTCTCCCTGAGTTGTCTCAGTGTGTGGTGATGGTGGGAAGTGTTAACAGTACAGAATATAATAAGCATTTTATTTCTTCGGCATATCTTCTAACTGCAATCTGTAAAATTGTTAGACGATGCTCTGAGTAAAAATAGTCCTGTTTAAAGGTAGTTGGTTACTTCTAATAATAACTATCTTAAACAGATCACTAATGCCAGTTGTGGCAATAGAAACAGTATTGATAATAATATAAATTCTACACAAATCAAGCTTATGCTCTGAGGTAAGTGCATGCTTCTTAAAGCTATTATATCTATGGTACATTATAACCACAAATCCTTCCCTTGGAAAAATACATCCTGTCTGTAAAGAACAAATTGCGCATATGCCTTTAGACCATTATGAGTGAGTTTTGATGACACAGGTTTTTCATTCTTTTTTCAGCAGGCGGAAAGTCTTTTTATGGTTATTCACCCATAAATAAATAAAGCTATAAATGCAGTAGATAGATTATTTTGAAACATGCTGATGTATTCTTTTAATGCACCCTGAATGGATCGTCAGTCTATCACAGAGCACTATGTACACCCTCATTCAAGTCTAGGGGAAATTTCAAGGAACTAATTCTCCGCGCATGTTTTTTATTTTTTCCTCTGGAAACCAGAGAACATGGAGGAAACCCACGGGGACATAATGAGAACATCCGACAGTAGCTTAAGCGTTGGATCAAACCAGGGATCCTGGAGCTGTAAGGAGGAAACACTAGCCGCTGCACCACCGTGCTGTGGTTAGTTTTTAATATAATAATTCATTTTCAGACATCCGGGTGTTCCAGAACAAAATATTTTCAGGAAGTCTTTTTGAAGTTTGAAGTATTTTCCACTCATGAAAGGTATTCAATTTTCCCAAATGCGAACCACATGCTGTGGAATCTACTGTGATGAGCTACTTCAAAGTCTTAAATAAACTAGTTTACTTCTCAGAATGATTCTATAGGCCTGATTTATTTCACTCATACATATTCAGAATATGCAGAAAAGCTGCTAAACTGTGTTTTATCATGAGCGGGGAATAAGACTGCGGTATTTTACACTCTGGCATAGAATTATGGGAGTGACACGGAGTGACACTTCCACAGCACATGTTAAAATCACTTCACTTTCAGCATTGTTAACGGGTTATTTAGTCATCTTCACAACACCACGATGCACGTGACACTGTTGACTGGATCTGCTGCAGTCAGCAAGTGAGCTAACAATCATAAGACCAAAACTGAAAATATTTGCTTATTTTCTAATGAGTTATTAAGGCTCATATTGTGTGAAGGTAATGGACAACTCAGACAGTCAAGTATCCAAACCCTAAGCTGGCTGCAGTGTTATTTCAGTGAGACAATCAGCACATTAAAAACCACGGAAACTCTGGACCCTGCTTCAGTAAGCATTTATTAAGAGAAGGTAGAAATGAATCAACAAAGTCCACCTCTGGGCACATCTACACAGGGTTTTGCTCAAATATTGTGTAATTTCCCTATCAGTTTTATTATATGCAAGGCAGCCAGGCTCATGTATACACATCATTGCTTTTTTTTGACAGACAGTGGACCGTTTTTTAACACTGTTACCTCCATCTATCAAACCCAATTTGCACCAGCGAATTTAATAGCAATAACTTTATTAGGGCAATTTTCATGTTTCTGTTTAGCTGTTTACTCCATTCCATTCAATACGAGTCTCAATCTTTTCACAATTCCTTCGAGGATGTTATGTGAAATGAATACATCAAATATAGCCACGAGCGGTGATCATCAGGGTCCAAGCATTACTTCACAAATAGCCTCCAATTTGGAATTACTGTCGGTTTGGCAGATTAGTTTTCTTCTGACAGGTTCAACGTCTGTAGATGATATAACACAAATGTCACGAGGATTCTATTAAGGGTTGGAGAAAAGTTTTTATTTTCTCTAGAGGGTCATTCAAAAGGTTCCAGAAATCCAATACAGAAATATATATATATATAGTGGAGGAAAATATATATATATAGTGGAGGAAAATTGTGGAATTGTGGTGTTTCATACTCACACTGTGGTTTAAAATGTGAAATAGTGGGTTATAGTGACCCCTAGAATAATATTTCCATGATATGTGACAAGCAAAAATGTCTGCTTTAGTCAGTGTAGCCTTTAAAACATTAATAGTCAGTATCAGACAAATAGTTTAACCCATCAAATTTCTTCTGATGTTATTCAGATCACAGTACACTAAATCTTGGCCTGTTGGTGGTGAGAAGTATTTGAGAGGTGTCTTCCATTAGTGTGCCATTTTTGTGATGCCTGGCCTGAGAAATGTCTGTTGGCAAGATTTAACAGATGTAATTAATACTGCATACACTGAAATACTGGCTCATCAGCTTTACTTCAGCAACTTTTTTTGTCATCATCTTATAAATCTTATAAATAATAAAGTTGAATAAATAATGCAGAGTAACTCGTGCCTTAATGGTTTGTGCACTGCACAGTAACTAAACGACAAATTTCTGTGGCTTTATCCAAGGTAAGTTCTAAAAGAGATACTCTGCAATATAGGTCAAACTCTACCACACTGCATTGCATTATGTTCTAAACAAGTCCCCTCATTAAGCCTGAGCTGATCGACTACAGTATCTGGAAACGCAGACAGTTTCCATCTATCATGATGGCTATTAAATGGGATTAAGCTTCCGTGATAAAGTTACCATGCACTACTCCCTGCAAGGGCAATCAACGATTACTAGAGGGCACGACGGGATGATGGTATATTTCACACATTGTCAAAAGCTTCCCCATCACTTGCCTGAGTAGTGGGTGAGTACTGCAGCACTCTGCTAAATTTAGTGCTTTTACCTTCACACTAGATTGTGTTCTAGCAGAGAATGTTCACAAAGCAAAACACCATTTGCTATCGGCCTTTAAGAATCTTGGTCCCACTAATTAACCGTTAATCTGCACAGAAAGTAAATATTACACATAATAATCTCTTACCTAATCAAATATATTGCTAATAAAAACTTTGAAAGCAACAACGGCAGAATCTTACATAAGCATTTTAAACCACATTAAAAAGACTGATGCAGTGGCAACTTCAAGTCTCCTCAATGTATGAGGAAAGCAGTAATAAGTGGATTCGTGACAGTCCATGCTGGACCACTGCTCATTCGCTGTCGTTAACACGTCTTCCCACAAGCCTCAGGGGATCCACCAACATGCCAGAATGAGTTTCAATAAGGACTGGATAGCTTGACAAGATGCTGTACCTTTAAAATAATTCTCCCTGTTGCCTTTATAAACTTGAAAAGCTCCATGTAAGCATAAGCGGTTGATTGACACATCAGCACATAAACCTCACACGCTGAGAGTCTGTGCTTCTGAAGTTTCGTAGAGGAGGTAGAGTCTTCTTTTTAACTCCTTTTTTTCTACTATGGCTTTGGCAATTAAAAAAACGAGACTGTGATAGATCAGTGGGGAACCTGCCTGGGCACCACATCCTCATTTATTTTTTCTGCTCTAACTGGAGTTTCGTCCCAAACCGAGTGTCACTCTGCATGGGAAAACCACCCAGTAACTATTAGAGAGTTCTCCACATCAGGATTTCACCACACTCATGAAAAATCAAACACAGAGAGCTCATTAAGAACAGCATGTTTAATATTTTTGAAGTAACTATATGGGTATACCAGAGCTTGCTTCTCAATATGCCATTTATTTTTTATTATTATTCACTGTGACAAGTGACTATTTTTTATGCAACATGTTGAATTATTTACTACATTTCCGTATACAGTTTTCTGCAGTGCATACGCACACCAAGCAATGCACTTCTGCAGTCTGCAGAGATTAATGTTACACAATTTCTTTAAAAATGTCTCTGAATGTAGAAAGAAAAATACTTTCTAACGATGCTAATTGTGTGCATTCAGGGTCCCTCTGTGTAGGTCTGGTAGATAATTAGCCTTATTCTCTGAAGTTCTGCTTCCTTGTTCATGTTCGGTGTCCACTGCCTGGACTTAGACGGTGATGATGAATGCATTTGACTATGTTTAAAAATGCCACAGGAAAAGTGGTTTGTCGAAGCATAAGTAATTTTAGCCAATCACAGGCAGAACATGTATAATGGATGTCCAGGGTATTTTTCCATTTCAAACACAATATACAGGCATGAACTGCCTGATTCTTTGCAACGCAGTGAGAAACATAAAAAAGTCATAGGTTATACGTAGATTTGGATCAAATATTAAAATCTAATCCCTATAAATATCCCTTTGATTAAAGGTTAATGTTCAGAGTTCTCTGAACACCAAACTGTGAGCTCATTATTCCTCTGCATGACTGAGGTACCTAAAGGCTCCTTCCTACTCATCGCATCCACTTTGGCTTACAGTCGCAAGAAATTACAAGAAGGTGAATGACTTTCAAAATGAAAAATAAAGCCCTGAGAAAGATGGGTTCAGCCGGTTTCGAGTTATAATTACTCTGCACAGTCACACACTGTGTGCTAACTCAAAGTGGTTTATGTGAGGGGGGAATTTCACAGTCTTTGGCTTGACCTTTCTTGTTTGTTATGTACTTTGAGCTCTGACAGGAGATTAATTTAGGCTGTTTGAGAGTGTGAAGAAATTGAAGGTGGTGGTGATGATACCAGTTGTGTGAGAACAAGGAGCTCTGAACTTGAGTCACGCTCCCGTTCTGCAGTTATTTGATCACTCCTGGAACGCACTATGAGTGAATCAAGATTGATCTCAGTGCCTCGCTGTCAGTTTCTGTTTATTTGAGATTCTTCATCAAGGAGTTTTTATATCTTAAAAGCTGCCTGATTCCCTATCTGTTAAGATGGAGAAAGTTCACTCATGCGCTGTGCCAAACCGGGTAGCTGCTGCACACTTTAGCTGTGTGTTTGGAGAATTAATGAGAACATCTGTTTACAAGCCTGTCAGTGTTGGCAAGCGCAACATCGCAACATGTCGTTTCTTCACTAAAATGTATGCCTACAGCACAGCAAGGCAGAGGCTATACATCATTAAACTGAGAATTGGCAGCATTCAGTAGCCCCACCTCACCTCTGTTTTCAGGCAGCATACAAGGTCTAACCCCAAAAATAACACTCAGTGTAATGAATATGTGGACTCAAGTGTGGGAGATCAGTATGCTGCTGCTGTAGATAAGCATCAGCCCTCAGCAGACAACTGAAGTTATATTGGGAAGTCCAAAGCATGAAATGTTAGATATGCATGCATTCTGCTTCAGGATACCTGAAAAAGAAGTGCAGCGTGATGGTCCAACGCTACCCCCTACTGGAATGTTTTCTTTCTCTTTCTGACTGTCTCGCATGCTCTCACTGAATCCAGAAGCTCGATACATTTCGGGTTTGGAAAAAAATGATATGAATGAAGGAGATGAAATGCCTTTAATGTTCATTTGAGTGGAGAAATTACAGTAATCTGAATATAGTGGTTAACAGAAAAAGTGGTTTGTTTGCATCTCTCTAGTTCTTCATGAAAAGATGTCGGTTTCCTGTTCCTAGACACCTTCACAAAGAGAGTCAAGGTGCAAGAAAATACAGCAAAACGATATACAGTAAAATACTGTAAATACAATAAAAGAGTCAGGGTCTGTCATCCTGTCCATTTTTAGCACTCGGCCAGAGCACAGAGATGTGGTATGGCCTCAGCTCCTCCTCTGGCACCAAACTAGGGGCTTGGCTCATGAGGTCATGACCTTTGAAGGACTTGGGGAAAGCGATGACATCCCTGATACTAGAAGCCCCTACGATGATGGACACCAGCCGGTCCAAACCTAAAAGAGGAGAATAAATAGTAAATCTGCTATGAAAACGCCCAGATCACTTTCACAGTTTATTATCGTATTTTCAACACTAGTTGAAAGTTTGTGTTTTGAGTCATGGACGGAAAAATAATTCTCAAATGGACACACAATTTTGTATTGACTTTCGAGTCCTCAGAATAGTTGCAGTTCTGCCAAGTAATCTCTGTCAGACAATCAATTTTAGCTTGGAGCATGACTGCGGCTGATATTGGGAGATAACTTCAGAAAAAATCTTTTACTCACAGCCGCTCTGCTATGACCTTATTTTTTTTTCTAACTGATGGATCTTGGTGGGGAGCAGGTGTCAAGGTTTGAGCTTACCTAATGCAATCCCGCCGTGTGGAGGGGCCCCAGAGTCCAGTGCTTCCAAAAGGTGAGAGAGGAGAGACGGGTCCTCCTGCAACACAGTGGTCACAATGCAAGAACATCCTTTAATCAGTTTATACAGTCAGTCTATTAATATTGCATTACAACTAGACTACAGCCACAAAATACATAAGCACTTGGATTTCATGTTATTTACAAATCATGGGCATTTACAAATAATTCGAAATGTTCCATAATTTCTGTACTGCACCTGAATGGGTACATTGCAATCTTATTTTCCTACACTCACCAGCCAATTTAATAGGACCTATACACCATGCAATTATCCAAATCAGCCAATCATGTGGCAGCAGCTCAATACAGTGCATACAGTCATGCAGATACAGCACAAGAGCTTCAGTTAAATTTCACACAAAACATGAGAATGGGAAAAAGTGTGATGCCAGTGACCTTGACCCTGGCATGTCACAGGTTTGAGAATTCCAATTCGATTTTTGAGGTTTTTACTCACAGCAATCTCATATTTTACACAAAAGGGTGCGGGGGAGAAAAAGAAAAAAAACATCCAGTGAGCAGCTGTCCTCTGAGCAAAAAAGCCTTGTTGACTACAGAGGTTGCAGGAGAATGACCAGACTTGCTCAACTCATATAACAACTCTTTACAATCGTGGTGAGCAGAAAAGCATCTCAGAATACACAACATGCCAAATACTGAGGAATACGGGCTACAACAGCAGAAGATCACATCAGGTTTTCAACCCTGTCAGCCAACTCGAAGAATCTGCAGCAGGCACTGAGTGAACCAAACTGAATAGTAGAAGGCAAAGGCAACAAGCTACTTTTTCTGATCTGTCCAGTGTCACGTTGTTTCATCTTACTTAATTGCATAAATGAGCAGGGGTGCAGGTTTTCCTATTAAATTGACCAAAGATTGTATGTTGAGGTAACCAAAAAATAAATTTTGCTCTAGTGAACACTTACTTATATATGCATAATGACAATAATACCAAATGAAAGTAATACATCAATCAATCAGACTTAAAGGAAATAAATATTACATAACATTGGTGAGTTGTGAAACTGTTATATGAGCTACATTAAAAAATTCAAAAAATAATAAAACAAAAAGCAGCTAGGTCATGTGGAAGAAAAGCTCAAGCTACTGTGCATGCATCTACAAAAGCACTAAGCTGTCACACTGCATTCTACAACGCTCTAAACCCCTGTTTCAGCTTTAAATAGAGTCAAGCGTTACCACAGCGACTGTGTGCAAGTCAGTAGAAAGCTGCGGGAGTGTTAAGCGCACAGGTGATGAAGCACTGCTCTAGAAAAACTCGCTCACCACACGAGAGATGTTCACAGTCTAGAATGCACTTATATTTCTACTTTGTTAAATTGCAAATACTTTACTTTGAGGATGTTCTCCAGGATGTAGAGCTGTTGGGCAGCATTGTGAACGCGGATGGAGCCGCCACCGATCTCGCAACCGTTCAGCACCAAATCGTAGTGTTGGCCACGTACCTGAGGACCGACGTGTAAAACGGATGGATTTCATTAATGGAGAAGTGTGGATAAAACACAAATGGAGGAGGTGACACAAATATTAAATCAGCCATAAACACACACACAGGCAGCAACCGTGCTAAAGTGGTGCTGGTTTAAATCATTCTCTTTTCTCCCGTGGGGAAAGTGACAAATGTGGTCATTCAGAGCCTTAGGGGTTAGATTTATGTAATCAAAGGCTCTCTGTGCAAGTTTGTCTCTTTGCAGCATCACAAATGTACTATCAGTGTTTTCACTGTAACCGATTAATCCTGTAATTTCAGTACAGTGTAAAATTAGGAACAAAAATACAGCACTAACTGCAGAAATATTATAAAACACAACACAAATATTTATATATAAACATATTCATATTTATGCTTCTTATAATAGCTGTCAGGCTTCTCTGGTGTAGTGCTGTGTTTGTAGTAGAGGAAATAAATGTGTGTGGAAGTGCAGTGAACCTTATGTGGCTGGGTGTAGAGCAGGTGGGCATCCTCAGGCATGGGTGCGGTGAAGGGGTGGTGCGCAGATTCCAGTTGCTCTGGTTCATTCTCTTTAGGTAAGAAGAGAGGAAAGTCCACCACCCACAGGAAATGAAAGACTGAAGGGTCACGTACAGGCACACCACGACCCTCCAATAGCTCAGCACACTGCAATCTTAGTTTCCCCAGAAGTGGACGCTGTGAGGAACGAAATATGACAAATGAGGTGAAGACCTTCCTCTTCTAAGCACTAGTGCTTATCTTTTCCCTGTTTGTTTTATGTATTTCTTTTTTTTTTTTTTTAAATGCTATAATTCCTCCCAACAGAATTTTAAGCTGATGGTATCCTGAGTTTTGGGGTCAAAATGAGCAAGATGTCTCATTTTTTAATTTGTGCTTCCTCAGCACTTTAGGAATTTCAACACTAGAGAATTAACATTTAAGCGATGTGAGGCACAGGATAGTTTTTGGTATGAATGTAGGACTGATGACAAAGATAACTATTGAATTCCATACAACAAGCCTTATTTGTATGTGCCTTCTGTAAATTGCCATCTTATCCCCTGTTCCACTTTGACTTGATGCCTTTTTCCCCTCCAGGGAAGGATTTTGTTTCAGGGTTCAGTGAAATTTGCTTTCCACAAGTCAGGACTTTATACCGTCTGCTGTCCGTTTATGAGGTCAAGCTATAAAAGAAGCAGAAATAACCTACTAAATATGAACATTTTACTAATACTAAATCTGAATAAGTGCAAATAAAAAGAACAAAAGTTGAGCAGGAGGCAGCGGTCCATCAAGACAAAAACCTGTTTCTTTCCATCAGCACCTGGCCTCATTACCAATATCCAGAAGCCACCATGGTCTCTTATCCACCTCCTTGGACATTAACGTATGATCCAAATTCACGTTCATATACATTACATTAATGCACACAACTCAGACAGCAATTCTGCAACTGCACCTTCTTACCTTCCTACCTCAAACTAAGAGCATTTGCACTGGTCCACTAATGTACAGTTGAAGTTTCTCATGCACTGCATGAACTTTTGCAATTTAGTGTTTGCACTGGTCCACTTCTGTACATTCTGCTCTATTATATAGTTACTAATTCTTAGATTTCTTTATATGGTTTTATGTTTATTCTCATAGTTTTCATAGGTTCTTTATTTTCATGCTCCCCTGCTTCATATTACGATGCACCAACACATCAAGATTAATTCCTATATGCATGTGAAACCCACATTGGCAATAAAGGTGATTCTGATTTCTGAAAATTCAATAATAAAACAAAATATTTAATTTTTCACTTTGTTATTCCTTTGAGAAGTACAATATTGGAACAATACTGCAGTATGCTGCTGTAAACCAGCACATTATTTAACAGAACATTAAAAAGCACTGTTACGCACTATAGGTACAATATTGACAAACCTAATGCATGTGATGTCAAAATAATCACTAATGATTTTATGCCAGTGCTGCAGTTACATCTCCAATTAGTCATTTCTCCCCAACTATCAGTTGAAAGAGTGAAATTAACACAAACACCGATGATTGAGAAATCGTTTCCGATTTTGTTTTGTACTAAAAGAAATAATTAATAAGCTGCAGTCATATTCTAAGGTTGAACTGAATTACCGTGTGGCGTTTCTAGCGGAGCAGCTGCACTTGGATGCTCTAATGAAGCTAAATGAAAGGGTGTCATTATAGCTGCATGATGAGTGTGTGTAGTCATGTGTGCAGTACACACCACTCGTTCCTGGGCTCCGGCAGCAATGAGGAGCAGGTCTCCGGCGTTGGCGCTCATCTTCAGCAGCAGCTGCAGCCTTGTTGTGTCCAGTATCAAGCGACCGAGAGGAGATTTGATGGATCCCTCTGCCCTAACCAGCATGCAGTCCACCTCCTACACAGCAAAGCACATAAAGAGAACAGAGCAGCATTTACCACCTGCTCACCAGCATTTCTGGAAGATCTTTTAAAGTAACTAGCACTAGTCTCAGGATCAGCTTTAGTTTGGCTGAGTGCATATATCAGTATGTTTAGTTATTTTTGGTATGCGTATTTACTTTTTATTGCAATATATCTCATTAAAACTTTCTGAAGTCATAGAGAACAGAACAGGAATGTGAGAGCAATCTTCAAGCTATGTCTGCTGCCACATGATCACAGATTGTATAACTGCATGAATGTGCAGCTGTATGTGTTCCTGTGTTAAAGTGACTTCTGTATAAAGTGTACATTTTTGGTCTATAAAAGCATATTTCTGAGGCCTTTGTTATTAGAAGTGTGTCCATCAACCCAAGGTGCCTCAATGGCTAGGAGAACCGACATATTTTTATTTTAAAACTTATCATGACTTTAGACATCAAAGTTTTGACATCTTGGGTCATTCATTTTGTCAGACAGCATGAAGACAATTAATGTCAAACCATTGCAAATTATGATTAGTTGGCAAGCAATATAGACTTATATAATGTAAAATTCCCTTTTCTGGGAGCAATCGCACACAAAAGGAGCTTGTGACTTGTATATTTTTCAAAGTCATTTCATTCTGAGATGCTGTTTTTCCTCATCCGCCTGATGGCCTGCAGACTGACCAGAGGAGTATTTGCTTTTGTGAGTTTAAATTTCCCCTTGTTCATTTTTTATCTACTTTTCCCAGACACCATAAAAATTCAATAAATCTGACAAGTCTTTTTGCCCCTTTTGGGTTTGATTTACTTTTAATTAACTAAGACTTCTCCTTATACCATTTTTTATCTCATTTAATTCATCTCAGGTCTCTGAGGACTTGTAAAACAGTAAGGCGGCGGCCTTCGGTTTCAACCTCATATGACCATTTTACTGCATGTTCTTCATAATTTTATTAACTTTATTTTGTTAGGACAGTACAAGTTTTAGAACGCACTGTTACTTCTGTCATATCAGCCACAAGAACAATATTAGGTAAGCTAGGGTCTGACTAGTATCTAGAGATTATTCACTAAAACAAGGGCAAGTTAAGGCATAAGCCAGAAGCAGAAATATCACTATGTATTGTGGTACTTCTGTGCAGAAGTAGAGCGTATTAGTTGTTCTACTGGTTTTATGGAGCGAAAATAAAACATCCAGAGAATATCACTGTGTCCAAAATGCCAGCCTACCTTCTATTTCCCGCAAACATCATTACAGGCATTATGGGTACACTGCACCTGCTAGGGCAAATCTTTAGGACACTAACCTATTGGAGTGCATTGTGAGATTTCATTAGTGTACTAGATAATCCATCATGCGCTAGGACTTCCGACTGGTCACAGATCAATTCGGACAGCATTACAAACTGGCTCACAGTCAGATCGTTGCATTTGTTTCGGATTTTCAGGTTAATTGTCGGTTTTAAACTCTGGGTCCCGAGACAATTCATGACAAATGAAGAGTTAAAGTAAATGAAGATAAAATAAAATGTCTTTGTAGCAGGTGGAGGTGTGGTTTGCGGAGGGGGGGTCTACAGCTGGAGTGCGTGGGAATGAGCAAATGAACATGGCACACCTGTCTCTTATTTGCAAATGCTGATGTAACATGCTGTTTTCTCTCTCTCTCTGAGCTGAGCCGTGCTGCTGGAATGCTGCAAAGTTTTGTTTGCTTTTTGCCTTTTAATACTTTAGGGGGGAAACTAAACGCTAACTAGTCATTTCTCAGTCTTTTACAAATGGGCTGCTTTTGTTTACTGCATGAAAGGCACTTGATAAGTTTGTGTAAGCCACAGAAATGAGAAGTGACAGTACATCATGTGACAGACTGCAGAGAGAAACACCTGTGACAGTGTGTGGGTAAGATGAAACAGACTCTGTAGTTCCTGTTTGTCAAATTACTGTGACTCAGCAATGAACTTCACAGAAGCTGTGGTGTGAGATGGCAAAAAAGCAGCTGTAGATGCTCTGAAAATATTATTTCTATGACGCATTTTTTTTTTTGGAGGATTCATGCCTGTGAGTGGCCTGATGGCCAATCTTCACCAATTTCATATTCTAAGTAATGGCACAGCAGTACATAAGATATTACAATCCACACAACAAAATGGGAAACAATGGTTTGTGTCTCGCTGGCGCATCTGTGACTAGTACAGCAAGTATTTGTGATGTATTGACAGCCACAGTATATAGAATAGTTTTGGCATACCACCAGGAATAATGAACCACATCCAACAGGAGTAACTGTCAATGCAAGAGGAAGGTGTCTGAAAGGGGTACTAATCCGGATTGTATCCAAAAAACTTAAAACCACAGCTGCTCAACTCACTGCAGAATTAAAATGCACACCTTGACATGGTCAATATTCACGGTTGGGAATGCCAAACCTTTGGTCACTCATGCCAATGCCAAACATCGGTTTCAATGATGCCAGTCAATGTCTTTCCTGCATCCAGGAGAGATACGCTGTGGAGAAGCGCCAAAGAAGCTTACCATCCGGACAGTCCAGAATGAAGCACAGGGTGGATCAGTGATGCTTTGAGCTGTGATATCATGGCATTCCCCAGGCTCACTATTTGTGCTAGATGAGTGCATCACTGTCAAGGACTACCGAACCGTTCTGAGGGACCATCTGCACCCAGTGGCGCAAACATTTTACACTGAAGGTGGTGCTGTGTATCAGGATGATAATGTGATAATACACACAGCAAGACTGGTGACAGAGTGAATATTTCTGAGCCACTTTGAATGAGGACTCATTCTACAATCCAAAATCATTACAATGTCATTTAAAACAGGAGAAACCTATAAATTTGGGAAATAATGTGCCACAATAATAAAGCTTAAACTGATGAAGGCATGATGTTTCTTTCTTTAATAAATAAATAGAATCGCTGGCAGACTGCTGTGGAATAAGAGCCATAAACATAAAGAGTGTTACAGCAAAAAAAAATCCTCTCTAGGTTGATAATTGTAAATTCAGACCATCCTGTTGTTGTTTTCCTCTAACAGAATGGGCCAATTTTTGTGGGGGTTTTTTTCTTCCTTATTTAAGTACCAACTCATTATTTCTTTTTCAGTACATTACAAGTACAGGTAAAAGTAAAGCTTTAGATAATTAATTAAGTACATAGTATTAGGGGACACTTAAAATAAAGTGGGGCCAAACAGGTCAATTCACAGCAGATTACAAATTACTAATACACATTTGTTACTGCAAGTGCATGCAGGAGAGCTCCAAAGAACATGTGCATTTATCATTCCCTTTCTAACTACGCGTGAGGAGCCTCCAGATTCAGCCAAGACATACCCTTCCAGTGTGGTCTACCCTTGCCTCTAGGTAGGAACACTTTTACTATGATATCAGCCTCATGGATCACTTTTAGATTAATATTTCATAAGAGCAAGTCCTTATCTTGGCTGATGTGTGCATTATAACTACTAGTGATGTTTCTGTAATGATGAGAAGGACGAAGGAGAGAGAGAGAGAGAGAGAGAGAGAGAGAGAGAGAGAAAGAGAAGTGAGATAGATGCAGGGATGAAGGGAGGGATAGATACGAATTGAAGGGTCTTACTTGGTTGAACTGAGTCCTGGCTACTTGTTTCAAAAACTCCATGTCCTTGCCCTTCAAGTGTTTCTGGAAAAAAACAAGCACACACACACACACATATATTAAATATATATATATATATATATATATATATATATATATATATGTAAATTTAACTTTACTATATTTTATGGTATTTTAATATATTGTATAAGAATACTATATTACAGTATTAACTAAAATTAAAAATTAGTATTATAGCAGCCTTACAATATACATCTATACTAAAAAACAATATTAAATGTTGACACTAATCCTGCTTTATTATTCCTGCCTGATCATACTAAAATGTTTCTGAAAATAGTTCTTTATTACAGCATTATAATACTTTTACTATTACAATAAAACATTGTGTAGTTTTGCATATAGTTAATCCATTTTCACTTTAGACTTTTTCCACAGCATTTAGACTAATGTAACTGATTACAGGATAGAACAGGTCTACAGTATGTTGTTTCTGACAGGAGTATGTCTAATATATCTAGTGTTACCTTATAATTATCTATACTATATAAATTATAATTATTTTTCAGCAAGATCACTGTCCAGCCTTTTCTTTCTTTCTTTTTTTTTTTGTTTTTTAAATATTAGCTTAAAAGCCTGAAGTTCACCTAGATATAATCTACATAAAGCAAAAGTAACAGCTACCATTTTTCATGTCCCTTTCCCCTTCAGTGAATTGTCTTTTCTGCCAGTTTAAAAAAATAAGCAGAAAGGCTTAGTTTAAAAGTGGTTCCTGTATCAACATAGCAAAAGGTCAAAATTTGTAAATGCTCTGCTAGAGCACCTCGGAAATTTCACTGAATTCTGAAGAACTGCATGTGAACATGGCAAGGTCAAATGAATTTCTTTTTCACATAGTGGAACATATAACCAAACATGAACAGACTTCTAAAGAAAACATTAGGAAGGACTGAATAATGTTAAAAGATGAATGAAGCTGATATCAGAAACTGATATCTTATTACTGCTCTTCTTTTTTTTTTTTTTTTTTACCATTAAATGACACTGACCCTGGTCAAACAGAGCTATTAAAAAGTGATTTGAAATCCCTCTTCAAGACAATGGGAAGAAATGTGCTTCCCCGTTACTCATATACAGTCACTTATTTGCTTTGAACACATGGCGTCAATACTGCTAAAAAGCTCACATGTTGCATTTAATGAATAACAGGGAATCATTTAGAATGGAGGCAGCATTTTTTTTTTCTAAACAACATGGATTTATCTTGATAGAAGTTGCTCTTCTATGCTATACACTTCATGAATACAAATAACATGGTGAATTTTTAAACCCTGCCTCAGGTTCGGTAGTGCCGAGTTAAATTCTACAGCATTCATATGGCAAGATTTAATGCTGAGCAGTTACAACTGGGCAATTTCTTTAATTTTTTTTAAAAATTTTTTTTAATTTTTTACATTATATCATGTTTTATATGGTTATTCCCTAAAATAAGGTGCGAGTGTAAAGTCTTCTCCTACAGGTTAATACAAATATTTCCTACAAGAACACTGTATTAGAAAAGAGATAAATTACTTTGAATCTAAGTTTATATAAAAAGATAATGTAATGTAAGATAATGTAATTAATATGTTAACATCATAGGGCGATACTGATTTGAATACAGACTTAAAGACAAGTATTTGTGAATGTGAGGTATTATTAAGCCAAGGTTATAATAGATACTAGTGTGCCTGTGTGTGCAGTGGTCACATCCTCATGCCCTTCGGACATCTGGAGGATTAGATAGCATGATTCTGTGTTGCAAAGTCTTTAGTCATTTCAAACCAATTATTCTGGGACGTTCTGGGAGGACAAGGTCTGTTTCTCTTTAAAAGTTTCCGACTGTCCTTGCTTTGTTTTCAAATAAAAAAACTATAATGTTTGAATGTATTTACTAATTTAGAATATAAGTAAATTACCAATATAAGTATAACCTTCCAAATTTTCTTCTCCATGTCTTACCCTTTCGGTGTAGATCGGAAAAAGCAGAAAACACTGGGAAATATTTTTAATCATTTTCGTCTCACATTCAAGTCATCACAGTGTTTGAAAATATCAGATATACATTCCAGCAGTGCAACCTGCTAGTGGCTAGCAATGCCTTTTCATCCAATTAAAATGACCTTGCCTCATATCAGAGCAAATAAAGGTGATTCAGTACATTACCCCTGGACAGCCATAATACCTCGCTGTGGTACAGCAACTTCATGATCATGCTTGGCTCCCACCTCCTGACAGAGAACCTTGAAAAAAATCACCCACATGTTGCACTGACCTTAATGTAACTGACAGTGCAAACAGCTTCATCCATTACCCATTTGAGGTTGGGAAGTGTTATCTTAGTTGGGCAAGCTCAATTGCGAATCGTATCCACAAAGCTAATGGAGCAACCTTCATGACCAGACCACTGTGATGGTTTGAGCAGATTTCCATACACTTGTTCCGGTCAATTTCATGTCTACCCACATATATATGCAGCAGGCCAAAATGCTCATAACCAGTGGCTCAGGCAGGAAAATAACAACAAAATCATTTCTTAAGCACACAGAGTGTTGTTCCCAGTATTGGCAATCCAATTATTATGAAAGTTATAATGAAAGTGCCTTCTGATTCACAGTAGTGGCGCTTTGGCAGGTAGATTGCTGACCTCTTGGCTCCTGTAGATTTCCCTCTAAAAGTATGACAGGTGTAGGAAGCAAAGATGTGTCTTGTGCACAAGTGGCAGAGCAATTCTGTGGGGTTCGAGGATTTCTTTAGTACTTCGCCACAACTACATTTTCGCATTTTCTTTTTTCTGCTCTGATTCATATGCTTATATCTGGCTCATATATCTATCTTTGCTTTGTGTGCTTTAAGTTTAACAGCAAATGGTCCACCTGCAGGAACTAGCTAAACCAACAGAAATGAATAATCAACATTAGCCTACATTCCATGGCCTGAAGGTGGTACTCTTATGCAGGCCATGTATATACCCATGAAAGTATTTTCCTGTTTATCTTTTTCTGCAAGTCTCATAACCCCCCAGGGACCCTGTTGCGACCCCCAGCTCAAGAATCCCTGATCTAGATTATAGTGTTTATATCTAGACTGTGTGGAGAATACTGTTCACTATAATTATTAAAATGAATGATATTCATATGAATAATTAATTGTTATTTTATTCACTAATCAGAGTATGGCGTTAAATCAACAGTATCTAAATGAAGTTATACAATGTGAATTATTAAAGTCTAAAAAAGCATCCTGGCTTAATATACTGGCTAGGAGTAGAGTACACTGTTTATCAACTATACTTTTCCTGTAAAGCTTCAACAGGATGGTCCTAGTTTATCTCACTCTCAACAGGATTGTTATCTGTATAAATGACTTAATGTTGCACTTTTCCTGCAAATTGATGGCCTTCCATACCAGGCACCTTAAAATATTTTGCCACAGTTAACAAAGAAATAATTCTGTGAGGAACTCATTAGGTCTGACTATATGATGACTGTGTTTGAGAGAGAGAGAGACAGTGAGCTCATATCTCTTACTTACAGCTCCGTCTGGAACACAGATGGCCTGGACACAGCCGCCTGGTTGGACGATGGCGTCCCTGACGAACTCAATCTGTGTGTGCTGGAACGTCTCGCTAACATCCACAAGCTATACATGCAAAAAGTGCAGCCTTGTTAGTAAAGAAATCCTTGCAGAAAATTTTGTCATACCAGTATAAAAACGAGAACCACACACTGACCTTCATTCCAAATCTAGTGTCGGGTTTGTCCACTCCATAATCTCTCATGGCTGCCTCATATGTCATGCAGGGGAAGGGGGCGCTGATTGTCGCTTTGTCTTCTGGCCAGGAGTACTGCAACAAGCCTTCAATCAGAGCCATGATTCCAACCGCATTCACAAAAGACATCTCAATGTCCACCTGCAAGTGGAGAAGACTTTTTTGTTACAAGACTGTGTTTGTGTGGACATTAGTAGAAGATATGACCAAAGCATAAGCCATTCTTGTTTTTTTTAAGTTTCCCCTCTAGGCTATTAGCACGGCTAGCAGAGTGTGTGGGAGGCAGAGAAAGACAAATCATCCCATCTCAGCATTCACTGGCATTCAGAGCCACATTCAATTCTCACATGTACTACAGCCAATCCTGGGATTTTAAGGGTCATTACCTGTGTGAATTCCGGCTGCCTGTCAGGTTTGGAGCCTTCGTCTCTGTAGCAGCGTGCCAGCTGAAAGTACCTTAGATTACAGCACACACAGAGACAATGAGACATGAAACGATAGAAAAATATGATTAAAAATGTTTGTTTCTTTCCAAAATCATAGACACAACGTTGGATGTACACATTTGTATCGGATGTCTTTATATGCTGCAGTATAACAATTTCCCCTTTAACTAACAGGCTCAAATCAGTTCCAGCATTCCAAGTGACTTTCATGATGGTTTGCCAAGGTTAGAGTAGAAGACCTCAGATGGCATGTACGGAGCCCTGACCTTAACCCCATGTTGGGGTGAACTGGAATGCTGTGCACCAAACCTCCTCACCTAACATCTCTGCCTGACCTCACTAATGCTGAATCGACAAATTCCCTCAGCCACCTTTCCTAGTAGAGTTGAGGTTATAATCACAGCAACTGGCGACTACATCTCGAATGGGATGTTCAGAAAGTGCATATGGGTGTGATGGTCAGGTGTCCATAAACGTACACTACCGCTCAAAAGTTTGGGATCACTCAAAAATTGTATTGTTTTCCAAGGAGACACACAAAATTAGTCTGAATAGAAAATATAGCAAAAGAACAGGACATGCTGACATGTCAGAGTTAGAAATAATGATTTTGATGGAAATGATGAATGTTTTCTTCACACTTTGCCTTCATCAAAAAAAAAAACACCTTTTGCAGTAATTACAGCCTGGGCATTCTAGCTGTCAATTTTTCCAGATAATCTGATGAGATTTCACCCCATGCTTCATGGAGCATCTCCCATAAGATGGACTGGCTGATGGAGTCTTCCTCCGTAGCTGGAATATGCAAGTGATCCCAAACTTTTGAGCGGTAGTGTATACAATTCAATTCAATTCAATTTATTTGTATAGCGCTTTTAACAATGGACATTGCCTCAAAGCAGCTTTACAGAAGTATAGAAAAAGAGAAGAGAAAAAAAATATAAAGTTTAAGTAAATGTTTTATCCCAATTTTATACATGTAAATGATGTATGTGTAAATATTTGAAATAATACTATTATTTTAATATTAAAAATTAATGATCAGTGAACACTGAAACAAAACAACTATTTAAGAAAATGTACACAATTTTAACATTTACACAAGTTTTATCAAATCATCGATTTTCAGACAATAATTTTTTTTAAACGTTTTTTAAAAAATTAAGACATCTCAGTGGCCAAAGTCCAATGAAGACAACATCAACAAAAATGGGAGAACTTTTAAACAAAGAACAGAGGCAGGCTACCTCTTCATCGCATCAGGTGAAAATACTCTTATACCCCGACCTGCCGTCATGCTCGTCTGACATCATGAAGAGAAATATGCATGAATATGAATTTGGTTAAACTACAATTCCAGAAATCCAATTACACTCGAGCGTGACGCCAAATAAAAATGTGGCTCGCAAAAAAGTCCGATTTTTCCGATTGTTCCTTTTAAATGTGAAGAGAATTTAACAAGCAGCATTGTTTGAGTGCCTCACCTCTGAAATACTGTTTAATGAAGGAAGGAAGGCAAAAATACAGTCTACAAATTACAACTTTTAATAATTCCATCCATGTTTCAACACTATTTTCCCTCAGCTGATACTCGTCTGGAATACATTATTTTAAATTAAAGGCTATTTGGGAAATTTATGTAAATTGCGGTGTGTCTAAACATCATGTGTGCATACTAATGCTTCATTTTTTTCAATTTAATTTGTAAAGTGATGTCTCACAGTCTACTCAAAAGGCAACAGACTCCGGTGACCAGTCATCAATTAGCAAAGTCCTGCTACTTGCTTTCAGTGAATTAAAAAAAATAACTGATTAAAGAATAATATAATCTTGTTTTACAAAGTACGGGCAATATGACGATATGCCTTTATTGGCAATAAACCAGTAGCATAATACACCTACAAAGAATATTATTTGTGCTTGTGATATGACTGAGGAGAACAGTTTCTGCTGTCGCATGTAATACGAGGCAATATTAAAGCAAGAGACAAATTAAAAATAAAGACTAATTTAATTCTACATAAACAGGAAGATAGCGAGTATTCAAATTAACATCTAATAGAGTCTAATAAACCGATTTATTACAATACGGATTTCATCCTTATTATTCAGCTGCCAGCCTATGAAACAGCACATCCTCTTTCTGCACTAAGAACTAGAAGTACCCTACTAATGTGTAGTGACAGCAGCAGAAAGCGTGAAGCTTAGGCACTGATTAAAAACTCTCGAGAAATGCTATTGGGACTTGCGGCAGAAGTGCACCATCATTTAATGTGAAGTGCACATTTAATGTGAAAGTGACCACGAGATATTAAATCAAGGTCATCAAATCCTAATGTGTGTGCAAGGTGTAGGCTAATAAAAATAACCCATTTTTTGGTTCGATGCTCTCTCTCCTGTAAAAATGTGTTTAAAGGGTCACTCATCATCACACTTACAGCTCACTTCAAGTAAGTGTAGTTCATAAACTTATCTGTGTATACACAATGTCATCTGTGGTATTTTGTGGACTCTACAATGATGAGCCAATCTTTATTTAGGTATATAATATTGCCCTTAAATGAAATTACATAGTTTGTAAATTAATATTTATTCATAAATTTGTATTTATACTGAAAAAAACAAGTTTGAAATTGTGTAGTTATAGCACACTGCTCCTCGTTCAGGTCTATATTAAACTGAGCTCAAGGTCACATCCCGGTCTGTTGTTATGTTACACTGATGTGTGTGCGATTTCAGCATTAACTCCTCATTAATTCAGGACCTGGTCCATTGTCATGTACATCATTCCTAAAAATAAAAAATCAGTTAGCAAGCTATATTAGTTTTTAGCTCCAGTGAAGCAGAATGATGTGTATTCTTACCTATCCAGCCCTGCCACCATCAGAAGCTGCTTGAACTGCTGGGGGCTCTGTGGGAGAGAGTAGAACATCCCCGGTTCTCCAGATGGCACCACAAACTCTTTGGCACCCTAAACAAGTAAAAATTAATGGAAATATAATTACAGGAAATCAACAAAAAGTCTCAAAAATACGGACAGAGTTTACACTAACAAAAAAATTGTTAAAAAAAAAGATCATATATATTATTAAAAAATTATGACGTTATAGATCATAAAAATAGATCTTTTATGATCTATAATGAAATCATCTCTTGTGTTCATATTTTGACTTAGATCGTATGACTAAATATAAGAAGTTGTGCTTCATGTCTGCCCTGATTCTGACACTGTTTTCTAGCTCACTTTCCTTATAAGGTCATCGTTTCCTGCTCATGTTGCCCTTGTTACCATGGTTATTAATTGTTCTCACCTGTTTCTTGTTACCCTTCATTACTCTGTGTATTTATATCCTCTTGGGATGTGTGTGTGCACATGCATGTGTGTGTGTGTATATATATACACACACACACACACACACTACCAGTCAAAAGCTTCTAATTCCATGGTCTTTCCTGATGTTGATTTCTTTCTACATTGTAAAACAATGCTGAAGGCGGCCGAAATACACAATAATCTCGTTTGAACAGTTGATATTGAGATATGTCTGCTACTGATGCTCTGTAAAGCCTTCATAACGACTCTAATCTGAGGTGCTGTTAATTGGTGATTTCTGAGGCTGGTCACTCTAAATGAACTTCTCCTCTGCAGCAGAGGTCAGTTTTGGTCTTGCTTTACTGGGATGGTCTTCATGTGAGCCAGTTTCATCAAGGTGCTTGATGGGTTTTGCAAATGCACTTGACAATACTGTTCTTGCAAGAACTATTCCAGAACATCTGACCTTCGTGTCTTAAAATAACAACTGATTATTTGGCTGACTGTTACTGTTACTATATTACTGACTGTTTTGTTGTCATTACATATGGATTACTTAAGTCCATGTGCGTTATTTCATAGTTTTGAAATCTCCAGTATTGTTCTAGAATGTAGAAAATAAATCCCTAAACAAAAAACACTGAATTAGAAGGTGTGTCCAAACTTTTGACTGGTAGTGTATATAAAAGTAAAGTTTTCATTCTGACCTGTGGTTTGTTTTTGGGTGCTTTTATTTCCTAGTTCCTTGCTTTTGAGTCAGGTGTTAAGTCATTTCTTTTTGGGGGCAGAATATATAAAGCCACTCTGTGTGAAATTTTGGTTTTTGTAAATTTTGTATTTACAGATGAATTCCTTAAGCCTACTAATAAGTGAAGCGACCCAAAAGGTAGGGTGAAGCTGTAGGAGTGCTCCAGCAGTATAATGAAGCTGATCTGAGCAGTGAAAGGTGGCAGCACTTGGGTGATGTACTGCAACTGATTAATGATGTCATTCCCAAGGTTATCCTGTTGTTAATCAGAGTTAATTAGTAATCACAAACAAAGCAAACCTGCCTGATTAAAGCACGCACTGCATATGGTCATCTGGCTGGTTCTTTTCCTCTCATCTCTATGTAATGTAATTAGTGGATTGTAAATACAAAAACAAATGAACACAGTTTTCAATTAAAGTGCTTCAGGTCTTAAACCAAATACTTTGAGTTTAATCACATCTGTTTCATTTAATTCAATTTAACCACTGAATTATTGGCACTTTCACACATGCTAAGTCCAAGACTGTCTGTGTACATATTACAGCTTTTAATGGAGAGGCCTCACAATCACAAAGTGAGCAATCCCAACCAACCAGTCCTACTCTGCACGTGGCAAAATCCAACACTGATATTTACCTTAATATGTGGGTTTTTATGTGGTCAGTTTTTATGTACGTTTCACTCTAATGTGCTGTCTGTGGTTTTCACCAGCTCAGATACAGGGTTTATACGTATCTGAGCCCTGATTTTAACTTCTACCTCCTTGTAAGCATTACAATCATGTACATGTACTTTGTAGCCCTGTCTGTTTTGACCGCTATCATGCTTTTTTATTCTGAAGAACACTCCTAATAAAACACTTTTTGGTCATGAAGGTGTCCTGCACCTCATCTCTTCACCTGTGCACTGCTATATACTTTTCACTAGATATTATCCATGTGGTTATGCTTTAGACTCCCTCCATTCATCATTAATATTTTTTTTAAATGATCCATTTTATTATTTTATACATTTATACACTTATTATTTATTTTTGCAGTTATCCAATTTGCCTCAGTCATGACCACAGCATCACAATGCATAAGATTATGCAGATACAGGTCAAGAGTTTTAGTTAATATTTACACCAAACATCAGTCTGATCTCTGTGACTTTGGTGCTGTCATGGTTGGGCTGATCTCCAGAGATATTCACACACAGCACTCTCTAATGTTTACACAGCCTGCTGCAAAAAACATTGAGTGAGCAACAGTTGCTCATGATAGCATCAGATTCTTGTTCTCGGCTGAGAGGAGAGGAACCTGATGTAGTCTTCTGCTGCTGTTATGCTACTAAGTCTCATAGATCACCCCTTTTTCTCATACTGATGTTTGATGTGAACATGAACTGAAGAGGAGACACATCACTATTGTCCAAATTGGACAGACTTTATCTGCTGCCTACTGATGCCTACTTCTGCATGAAATGCAGGTAAAATTACATTATTGTGACAATAAGACCCATTGTTTTTGCTGAATAGTGAGGTAAAGTATAGCTGTTTGTGCAAGCAAATGAGAAATATTGTTCAGTTCTCTGCAATGAATGCTGCAAGTCTTGTTCTGTAGCTCTACTTTTTCAAAAGTAAGAAAGAAAACCTACCCCAGGGGTCCGTTTAAACAGCGTTGGGGTCTCTACGTCCACAAATCCTGAAGAAATGACAATTCTATTATAAATTGTTATGACGCAAACAGAGCTGAAGAGAATATAGTTCTTGTTATAGCTTTACCATGCAAATTGCACAGGTACTCTCTCATTTTCATCACAAGTCGTGATCGCAGTCTCAGGTTGTACTGCATTTGAGATGAGCGAAGATCGAGATAGCGATACTGCATCCGGAGAGCTTCTGATTTCTGCCACAACAAAACATACACTGCTGTTACGTACCAGAGATATGTACCAGTAACAAAGCCACAGCATGATAACATTGCTCAGATTCCCAGCCCCAGGCTAAATGCCACAGTAGCAAAAATGACTTGCTTAGTGAGAGACTTTAAGCCGATCTGTCTCCAGAAATTTAGTTAGAAATACCGTGTGGAACTCTGAGAACAAGCTAAAAATGTTTGTCTTTAAATAACATGTAATGACAGAAATGAATGCGCTGCAGTAAAGGCCCACGGTAACCTAATGGGAAAACTCAAAATGCTAACTCCCCGTGACCGCAAAACAATATAATGGAACGCTTTTAGAAATGATGCATGAAATGAGCTTCCTTGCAGTAAACAACTTGCCTTGACAAAGTCTTTAATCTCGAAAGGCAGTCTGCGGCAGGTGTTCAACACTTCCAGGCTCTCGGCACACACTTCAATTTCTCCAGTGGACATGTTCTGAAAGCGGCAACACCACAAACAACACAAGCGTTCTCGAATGAGACTTTTATGCTAATTTGTTATGAAAATATTTTCCTGTACTATAAGTGTGCAATTATGTGGTAATTCCTGACAGATACTGCAATTTGTGAATGAATATTCATAGCATTTTACTTCAAATTAGTAATGATTCAATCCACAGTAAGTGGATTCTGTCAGAAACACGATTCGTTAGACAGAAGCAACTTGCGAAGCGCCCAAACATTTTATCCCATGGTCTTCAATGCGCTAAGGTCATGTTGAACAAATCTTTCTGGTGGTTTTTTTTTTAGGATAGCTCATTAGCTCTATAGTGCTGCGTAATTCTTGAAAATATTTTCGTCAACATCAAATCCTGACCCTGTGTAAAGAGAGGAGAAGAGTAACACCTTATAAAGCCATACAATGGGAAACAGAACACCAGAAGGTGCTGATTCATTTTCCTTTACACCACAGCATGGCTCAATGCTCGAATCTGACTGGTCACAAGCTCTGCATTATTTCACGGGTTGTTTCGGCTGGAACTTGAATGATAGGTTCATTTTATTGCGCGCGTTCTAATATGTTTTTGTTTCTAGAGTAACAGCACATACACGTCTATATGTATGAGCTGTTACTATAGAAACCAATAATAGACTAATAATAAATGGATTTGTTTTTTACCTTTATTACCTTTGTCATTCTGAGAAATTACTGATGTGGTGATTTTTTATTTATTTATTTTTTTAGAGGATATTTATTTCATATTTATGGAAGACGTCTCAGTTTTAGGTGCTCTCAGGCGTGGTTCCTGTTTTCTCCATAAAATCATTTGCGTGCGAGTGAGTGAGTAAGTCAGTGAGTGAGACAGCTCTCTCAGGTATAAACTGCTTTTATATTGTATTAATAAGCGTTATGTTGTTCGATAGTAATCAATGGTGAATTACAGTGGCATCGTCTGCTGTGTGTTATTCCTTACATAACAGCAACTCTGATAGAAGTTCCAATATGTATAGTTGTCCTAACCTGTTTTTTCTTTTCTATAATAACAATAAAATGTGCTTAAAAACATGCTTTTGTTTAACAAAGACAACGTCAAATATTTCTGAGAGGGAGTATTTTTGCATTTTTGGAAGGAGTAACCTATCTGTAAGTCAGTAGTAAAGTCAAGTTGACCACCTCAGAAAAATCTGATGATGGAGAATGTTGTATAATAAGTTTAACGTATGTGATTAATAAAGAGATTCAATAAAAATGTTTATGAGCACTTTTCCGATTGAGTTGTTTTAGAAAAGAAATTCTGGTATGCACTTAAAATCACTGTAGACTCCCACTATTTTTCTGCAACCAAGCATGAGTGAAAGGTTATATTCATGAAAAATGTATTATTAGCTCCGTCCACTGACGATGCCACTAACACTACTGTAGCAACTCTTTCAGTGTAACAACCTTCCGCTAGAAACAAGTCCCAGTGCACTTATACTAAATATATACGCACTATTGGAACGCTGCTCATCCAATTAAATTAGTGGACTGAAACTAAGTGTTGTATAATGGTGTTTACTGACTGTCCTGCATCCTAAAATGCAACTCTCAGTTATTTTCAGACATGTGTTCTGGTGGATCTATAGTGTAAGCCTCATTTCCTGAAATTTGGGCTGATTACTCAGGAGAAACAATGCACAATGTGAACAAAAAGGTCCTGTACAATAAAACTCTTCACTTCTGCAGAATAATTGTTACAATTCATTGTAAAGGCAACGCTCAACAAATTGCTCATGATTATCTTTTCAGTCGTCACCTTTCAGCCATGACACATACCAAATTCTTCTGGCCCTCTGGACGAAGCCGGACCCTTCCTGTCACCTTGACCACCGACTCGACCATTAAACCACTGAAGGCATCCTTCAGTTCTCGGTGAGACTAAAGACAAGAGCACAAATTAGCGCTCATGATGAGGACATCAATGCAATTCATTCGATCTTAAATAAAGAGGTTTATTTCTTTCTCTACCTCATCATGTGGGATCAGAACCTGAACCAAACCACTGAAGTCCCTCAAGATCACAAACAGATCCTGTCTGGAATTTCAAAAACAAGGCCATTTAGCTGGACATTACTAAACGTTATATGGACATGAATATAAACAAGACATCAAACCTCAAATACTGAACCCAGCCACATAACGTAACTTCCTGTCCCACGTGACTGCAGGTCAGCTCTCCACAGGTGTGACTTCGGATGGACAGACTGCTCTGACCTTCAACAAACACAGCAGTGATTGTGACTAAGGTTCAATCCCAAATCGCGCGTTATTTGCTACAAAGTGTACTGAACAGTTTATACACTCCATCATCTCGCACCCTACGGAGTGCACGCGTACTGAAAGTAAGAGGTCATTTAAGATTCGGCCTCACTCCGTTGGTCAGTTATGAAATAACAAACTTGGGGTTAAGTTCGTTGATATTTTGTGAATGTTACCTGAAGTGGTGCTGCTGAAGAAATGACCGGAAGTAGCCGGGAGGTGTGTGAAGATGGAGTTTGAAGCATTAACGTGGCGTGTGTTTACAGGGAACACCATGTACCGTGAACAGCGAGAAACATGACGAGCCGCCCTTAGAAATAACAATGATGCGCGTTTATGTGCCATTATATTACAATTCCTGTTTGTCAATGGAACATTTAGCTCCTACTTCCCTACAGAGCAAAACCATACGCTGTTTAATCTGGTCAAGAAATAAATAAGTTAAATAAATGACTAAATATGTCCTGTAGGTTTCATACAGCGCGTGCCAGCTCAGTGACGGTCACCTTTCCCCCATTTCACGTGATCCTTTATCTGGATTTATTCATATTTGTGGACTTTTATATCCAACCGTCATGGATTCTCAAAAGAGTCATTCTGCGCCAAAAGAAACTCAAAATAAACCCCACTTCACGTTCATTACACTAAACACGCGTGTGTACTGGTGCGCCGTCCGAGGCAGCATACTACCCTACTAAACAGTATGCTAAACGGATACTCCACTGCCTCTAGCACACTGTTCCTGCACACTGCTTAGTACGCTAGTATACGTAGACTTGGACGCGCGTCATGTGGTTCAGACCCGACTAGTCAAACTTTCTAATCGATCTTTCATCCTTGTGATAGACGACTGAGACACCGATATTTCGGAAACTTATAGTAACGCATTGCATCGTTTTACGTCAAATTTATTAATCGGTTAAGGCTTTATTTAATTCCTTATCGTTGAGGGAACTTGATTCGGAAGACATTAACCGCGATCGATTAGTTTTCCTAGCGCGTTGCATGAAGGGATAGCGGGATTTTCAAATCCGTTTCCGCCTTGACTGGCGCCTGTTAGCCATGGAGGGGCGAGTCAGGTAGGGTTTGTTTTCGGTCTTGAAGAGTTGTGTTAGACGAGATTATAAACACCGCGAAGAATTTAATTTTCTTTTAGAATAAGATTGCCGTTTGACTTCGTGTTGTGAGCTAACACTATAGCTTTGTGTTAGTTTTGTTCTGATTCTCCTCTGGTGTTTAAGCGGTGAAGGCTTTATCCTAAATACTCTGAATATATAAGAGTAGTGCACTAGGGAGAGTGTACACGGTCTGAGTTTACAGTCTACGAAGTGCACTAACGTAGTACGTTTGGGACTTGGCCCTGGTTTGAAGGTTGCATCAGGTCCTTTTCTTTGTCAGTAAACAGTTGTGTTTGTTTTGAGGACTGTGTTGAGGATATGCAGCACGCCCAGTGTCGTGTTAATAACATGTTCATGACTACATGTTTGTTTTTGTTGCAGTGCTGTAAACACCCCCGCTCACACGCGCTTAACACGGCGGAAGAGTTATGGACGCAACTGTATGGAGAGTCCGGTTGTGTTCTGGCAAACCCCAGGTCATTTAACCACTCTCGGTACCAGGATCCCCACCAGCAGAGGAGCTGCCAGATCCCGCAATATCACTGTGAGCCACTGAAATCTTAATGTCCTCTTCTAACCCATCTTTGGATCTGTGTGCTTCAGGACTGTTAAGGTTTAGAAATGATGTCACATTAGATGGATGGATGGATGGATAAATGCATAGATAGATGGATGGATATATAGATTATATAGATGGATGGATTGATGGATAGATATATAGATGGAGGGATGGATGGATAGCGATGGATGGATGGATGGATAGATATATAAATGGATGGATAGTTTATTCATTCATTCATCCCACTGGGAAATGTACAACTTTCAGTATTATCCACAAGCAGAGGTAATAATAATAATTTAAAAAAGATAAAATAAAAATATGGCAAAAATACTAAATACTACAATTTTAGGGTACAGATTAGTTTTCCTAGCGCAATAAATACTAGAAATTTAAAGGTATAAGAGATAATAAGGTAATGTGCAAAAACTTTGTGTTTGAGTCCTTTGCAAATCTGAGTGTATTGAAGAGTCCTATGCAAACCGGAGTATACGGTGCGTAGTGTACAGTTTTTAGTACAATCTAATCAGTTCTGTTCAATTATTTATAGAATAACAAATAGGTATATGAATAGGCTAATAACATAATTGTAATAAAAAGATGACAGCATACAGAACCATACAGATAGGAAATATGTCAAATCAAGAAGCTTTATTGTAATTTCTACCACATATAGCTGACGCCGTACATAGTGAAATGAGACAACGTTGCTCCGGGACCCTGGTGCTACACAGACAACATACAAGCAACACAGAGCTAGGGAGAGAGGGTTTGTCCTAACTACATAAAGTGCAAACAGTGCAAGACAGAAGACTGTGCAGAAATGGACAATACAAAACTTGATTGACAAACTTGAGAAACTGTAAAACCAGTGGTATCTTATAACAAGTGGATAGATAGATAGATAGATAGATAGATAGATAGATAGATAGATAGATAGATAGATAGATAGATAGATAGATAGATAGATAGATAGCAACACTGTATGAAGTATGCAAAAGTAGCAGCAATGTAGATGTGTGATTTTAGTGCAATATATGAGGTTGACAAAGGTATCATTTATTACAAAATCTTTACAAAATCTTTGTTCAAAAAAAGATCACCCAGCCTAGTCATTCTTTTGTAGATATAAAGAGAAATGTATGGAATTGTTTTACTGTAGAATGTCTTGTATTGGCAATATTGTTCACAGTGCCTTTATAAAGGTGAGGAAGGTAGGTATCCAGTGCTGCACAGTACACTACGCTGTTTATCCATTTTACATTTCTGGTATTTGGCAAGTACTTGTCCAGAGCAAATTACATTTCTTTCATTTACATAACTGAGCAGTTGGGGCTTAAGGGCTGTGCTCAAGGGCCCAGCAGCAGTAGTTTGGCAGTGCTGAGATTTAAAGGCGCAACCTTCCAATCCAACCTTTTAACCACTGAGCTACCACTGTCCCAAATCCGAGAGTTGATTTGTTTAGTACTGGTGAGTAATGCCATGTTCTTGATACCTGCTGAATTCAAAACATATAAAATGGGTAAAAGGTGTAATGGGTTCTTGGTAGTGCTTTCTAGTCTAAGGTGAAGTAACCATGACACTGTAACAATGCATGTGTGCATTTATTCATCTATCTTCCTAATGGCACATACAGGGTTTGCATACAGTGCACCAGGCACAACACAAGCGTAATAATAATCATGATCATTCTCTAATCACTGTTGCACCCCATAGTGACTGTGCTGCTCATCTAATGAAGCATTTGAGCTTTGGTACCATTTCAAGCTAATTTCTACACAGCTTATGTTATTATTCCTTTAAGCTTTTCCTGATGGTGACACTTGTCACTTGCCTGTAATAATATTTACAGTCACTTGCCTCCATGATATCTGTGGGTCTTTCCCAGTAATCTACTGTCTTCTGTTCAGACATGATCTGTCTCATCCTTGTAGATTGTACTTATTCCATGGTTTCATACCTGGCTTGTGTTCATGCTTTACCCTTCCTGGTTAATTAAATAGTACAAGAGCATGGTTTACCTGATGATAAACTCAAAGTGAAGCGGAATTACTCCCCTGTTTTATGCTTTTATTATCATGAGCATTTGTGTTGATCATAAAATAGAATCATAAAAACAAAGTCTCAACCTCCATTTTCTGCAGAGTAAAGTGGACCCAGAGCAATTGGCCCTCCTGGTGAAGCATGAGTGGAAGTTGGCGTACGTCACCCCGCTGTACCGATTCCAGCACACGCAGCTCAAACTGTACTCTAAACACCTCACAGCTTTCATCTTAGCTGAGAAGCAGCAAGGGGTCGCCATTGAGGTGGGGCTGGAGGCAGGCTTTAAGGTGACTCTCTCCACCATCCACGGAATGGCAGAAACCGAGGAGGATGCAGAAACCGTTTTCATTCAGGTGAATTAAAAACAGGGATGTTAATGAAACGTTTGTGTACTCATGGTCTCATCACCATATCAGTGCCTTTCTGACTCATGCAGTGTGTGTTGTATACATAGAGCACTGCTGAATTCTCGTAACTGATTGGTCTGAATGATGTGATTGTTTCTATAACAGTACTGCTAGCTGTCATTCAAACCACAGGTTTAGGTTAACAACACCATATCACTATAGCTCTACCCACTATAACAATCATCACTCTATAGCTCTACCCACTATACCAATCATCACTCTATAGCTCTACCCACTATACCAATCATCACTCTATAGCTCTACCCACTATAACAATCATCACTCTATAGCTCTACCCACTATACCAATCATCACTCTATAGCTCCACCCACTATAACAATCATCACTCTATAGCTCTACCCACTATGTCATCACTCTATAGCTCTACCCCTATACCAATCATCACTCTATAGCTCTACCCACTATAACAATCATCACTCTATAGCTCCACCCACTATAACAATCATCACTCTATAGCTCTACCCACTATAACAATCATCACTCTATAGCTCCACCCACTATAACAATCATCACTCTATAGCTCTACCCACTATACCAATCATCACTCTATAGCTCCACCCACTATAACAATCATCACTCTATAGCTCTACCCACTATGTCATCACTCTATAGCTCTACCCCTATACCAATCATCACTCTATAGCTCCACCCACTATAACAATCATCACTCTATAGCTCTACCCACTATAACAATCATCACTCTATAGCTCCACCCACTATAACAATCATCACTCTATAGCTCCACCCACTATAACAATCATCACTCTATAGCTCCACCCACTATAACAATCATCACTCTATAGCTCCACCCACTATAACAATCATCACTCTATAGCTCCACCCACTATACCAATCATCACTCTATAGCTCCACCCACTATACCAATCATCACTCTATAGCTCCACCCACTATAACAATCATCACTCTATAGCTCTACCCACTATGTCATCACTCTATAGCTCCACCCACTATAACAATCATCACTCTATAGCTCTACCCACTATAACAATCATCACTCTATAGCTCCACCCACTATAACAATCATCACTCTATAGCTCTACCCACTATAACAATCATCACTCTATAGCTCTACCCACTATAACAATCATCACTCTATAGCTCTACCCACTATAACAATCATCACTCTATAGCTCTACCCACTATACCAATCATCACTCTATAGCTCTACCCACTGTCATCACTCTATAGCTCTACCCACTATAACAATCATCACTCTATAGCTCTACCCACTATAACAATCATCACTCTATAGCTCTACCCACTATAACAATCATCACTCTATAGCTCTACCCACTATGTCATCACTCTATAGCTCTACCCACTATAACAATCATCACTCTATAGCTCTACCCACTATAACAATCATCACTCTATAGCTCTACCCACTATGTCATCACTCTATAGCTCTACCCACTATAACAATCATCACTCTATAGCTCTACCCACTATAACAATCATCACTCTATAGCTCTACCCACTTTGTCATCACTCTATAGCTCTACCCACTATACCAATCATCACTCTATAGCTCTACCCACTATAACAATCACTCTATAGCTCTACCCACTATAACAATCATCACTCTATAGCTCTACCCACTTTGTCATCACTCTATAGCTCTACCCACTATAACAATCATCACTCTATAGCTCTACCCACTATACCAATCATCACTCTATAGCTCTACCCACTATAACAATCACTCTATAGCTCTACCCACTATAACAATCATCACTCTATAGCTCTACCCACTATAACAATCACTCTATAGCTCTACCCACTATAACAATCATCACTCTATAGCTCTACCCACTATAACAATCATCACTCTATAGCTCTACCCACTATAACAATCATCACTCTATAGCTCTACCCACTATACCAATCATCACTCTATAGCTCTACCCACTATACCAATCATCACTCTATAGCTCTACCCACTATAACAATCATCACTCTATAGCTCTACCCACTATACCAATCATCACTCTATAGCTCTACCCACTATACCAATCATCACTCTATAGCTCTACCCACTATACCAATCATCACTCTATAGCTCTACCCCTATACCAATCATCACTCTATAGCTCCACCCACTATACCAATCATCACTCTATAGCTCCACCCACTATACCAATCATCACTCTATAGCTCTACCCACTATAACAATCATCACTCTATAGCTCTACCCACTATAACAATCATCACTCTATAGCTCTACCCACTATAACAATCATCACTCTATAGCTCTACCCACTATAACAATCATCACTCTATAGCTCTACCCACTATAACAATCATCACTCTATAGCTCTACCCACTATACCAATCATCACTCTATAGCTCTACCCACTATAACAATCATCACTCTATAGCTCTACCCACTATAACAATCATCACTCTATAGCTCTACCCACTATAACAATCATCACTCTATAGCTCTACCCACTATAACAATCATCACTCTATAGCTCTACCCACTATACCAATCATCACTCTATAGCTCTACCCACTATAACAATCATCACTCTATAGCTCTACCCACTATAACAATCATCACTCTATAGCTCTACCCACTATAACAATCACTCTATAGCTCTACCCACTATAACAATCATCACTCTATAGCTCTACCCACTTTGTCATCACTCTATAGCTCTACCCACTATAACAATCATCACTCTATAGCTCTACCCACTATACCAATCATCACTCTATAGCTCCACCCACTATAACAATCATCACTCTATAGCTCTACCCACTATACCAATCATCACTCTATAGCTCTACCCACTATAACAATCACTCTATAGCTCTACCCACTATAACAATCACTCTATAGCTCTACCCACTATAACAATCATCACTCTATAGCTCTACCCACTATAACAATCATCACTCTATAGCTCTACCCACTATAACAATCATCACTCTATAGCTCTACCCACTATAACAATCATCACTCTATAGCTCTACCCACTATAACAATCACTCTATAGCTCTACCCACTATAACAATCATCACTCTATAGCTCTACCCACTATAACAATCATCACTCTATAGCTCTACCCACTATAACAATCATCACTCTATAGCTCTACCCACTATGTCATCACTCTATAGCTCTACCCACTATAACAATCATCACTCTATAGCTCTACCCACTATAACAATCATCACTCTATAGCTCTACCCACTATAACAATCATCACTCTATAGCTCTACCCACTATGTCATCACTCTATAGCTCTACCCACTATAACAATCATCACTCTATAGCTCTACCCACTATAACAATCATCACTCTATAGCTCTACCCACTATAACAATCATCACTCTATAGCTCTACCCACTATACCAATCATCACTCTATAGCTCTACCCACTATAACAATCACTCTATAGCTCTACCCACTATAACAATCATCACTCTATAGCTCTACCCACTATAACAATCACTCTATAGCTCTACCCACTATACCAATCATCACTCTATAGCTCTACCCACTATGTCATCACTCTATAGCTCTACCCACTATAACAATCACTCTATAGCTCCACCCACTATACCAATCATCACTCTATAGCTCTACCCACTATAACAATCATCACTCTATAGCTCCACCCACTATACCAATCATCACTCTATAGCTCTACCCACTATAACAATCATCACTCTATAGCTCTACCCACTATAACAATCATCACTCTATAGCTCTACCCACTATAACAATCATCACTCTATAGCTCTACCCACTATAACAATCATCACTCTATAGCTCTACCCACTATAACAATCACTCTATAGCTCTACCCACTATAACAATCATCACTCTATAGCTCTACCCACTATAACAATCATCACTCTATAGCTCTACCCACTATAACAATCATCACTCTATAGCTCTACCCACTATAACAATCACTCTATAGCTCTACCCACTATAACAATCATCACTCTATAGCTCTACCCACTATAACAATCATCACTCTATAGCTCTACCCACTATAACAATCACTCTATAGCTCTACCCACTATAACGATCATCACTCTATAGCTCCACCCACTATACCGATCATCACTCTATAGCTCTACCCACTATGTCATCACTCTATAGCTCGACCGACTATACCAATCATCACTCTATGGCTCCACCCACTATACCAATCATCACTCTATGGCTCCACCCACTATACCAATCATCACTCTATGGCTCCACCCACTATACCAATCATCACTCTATGGCTCCACCCACTATACCAATCATCACTCTATGGCTCCACCCACTATACCAATCATCACTCTATGGCTCCACCCACTATACCAATCATCACTCTATGGCTCCACCCACTATACCAATCATCACTCTATGGCTCCACCCACTATACCAATCATCACTCTATAGCTCTACCCACTATAACAATCATCACTCTATAGCTCTACCCACTATACCAATCATCACTCTATAGCTCTACCCACTATAACAATCACTCTATAGCTCTACCCACTATAACAATCATCACTCTATAGCTCTACCCACTATAACAATCATCACTCTATAGCTCTACCCACTATAACAATCACTCTATAGCTCTACCCACTATAAGTCATCACTCTATAGCTCTACCCACTATAACAATCATCACTCTATAGCTCTACCCACTATAACAATCATCACTCTATAGCTCTACCCACTATAACAATCATCACTCTATAGCTCTACCCACTATAACAATCATCACTCTATAGCTCTACCCACTATAACAATCACTCTATAGCTCTACCCACTATACCAATCACTCTATAGCTCTACCCACTATACCAATCATCACTCTATAGCTCTACCCACTATGTCATCACTCTATAGCTCTACCCACTATAACAATCACTCTATAGCTCCACCCACTATAACAATCATCACTCTATAGCTCCACCCACTATAACAATCACTCTATAGCTCCACCCACTATAACAATCATCACTCTATAGCTCCACCCACTATAACAATCACTCTATAGCTCCACCCACTATAACAATCATCACTCTATAGCTCCACCCACTATAACAATCACTCTATAGCTCTACCCACTATGTCATCACTCTATAGCTCTACCCACTATGTCATCACTCTATAGCTCTACCCACTATAACAATCACTCTATAGCTCTACCCACTATAACAATCACTCTATAGCTCCACCCACTATAACAATCACTCTATAGCTCCACCCACTATAAGTCATCACTCTATAGCTCTACCCACTATAAGTCATCACTCTATAGCTCTACCCCTATACCAATCATCACTCTATAGCTCTACCCCTATACCAATCATCACTCTATAGCTCTACCCCTATACCAATCATCACTCTATAGCTCTACCCACTATACCAATCATCACTCTATAGCTCTACCCACTATAACAATCATCACTCTATAGCTCCACCCACTATACCAATCATCACTCTATAGCTCTACCCACTATAACAATCATCACTCTATAGCTCTACCCACTATGTCATCACTCTATAGCTCTACCCACTATAAGTCATCACTCTATAGCTCTACCCACTATACCAATCATCACTCTATAGCTCTACCCACTATGTCATCGCTCTACCCACTATGTCATCACTCTATAGCTCGACCCACTATAAGTCATCACTCTATAGCTCTACCCACTATAAGTCATCACTCTATAGCTCTACCCACTATAACAATCATCACTCTATAGCTCTACCCACTATAAGTCATCACTCTATAGCTCTACCCACTATAACAATCATCACTCTATAGCTCTACCCACTATAAGTCATCACTCTATAGCTCTACCCACTATAACAATCATCACTCTATAGCTCCACCCACTATACCAATCATCACTCTATAGCTCTACCCACTATGTCATCACTCTATAGCTCTACCCACTATAACAATCACTCTATAGCTCTACCCACTATAACAATCATCACTCTATAGCTCTACCCACTGTCATCACTCTATAGCTCTACCCACTATGTCATCACTCTATAGCTCTACCCACTATAACAATCATCACTCTATAGCTCTACCCACTATGTCATCACTCTATAGCTCTACCCACTATAAGTCATCACTCTATAGCTCTACCCACTATGTCATCACTCTATAGCTCTACCCACTATACCAATCATCACTCTATAGCTCCACCCACTATACCAATCATCACTCTATAGCTCTACCCACTATAACAATCATCACTCTATAGCTCTACCCACTATGTCATCGCTCTACCCACTATGTCATCACTCTATAGCTCGACCCACTATAACAATCATCACTCTATAGCTCTACCCACTATAACAATCATCACTCTATAGCTCTACCCACTATAAGTCATCACTCTATAGCTCTACCCACTATAACAATCATCACTCTATAGCTCTACCCACTATAAGTCATCACTCTATAGCTCTACCCACTATAACAATCATCACTCTATAGCTCCACCCACTATACCAATCATCACTCTATAGCTCTACCCACTATGTCATCACTCTATAGCTCTACCCACTATAACAATCACTCTATAGCTCTACCCACTATAACAATCATCACTCTATAGCTCTACCCACTATGTCATCACTCTATAGCTCTACCCACTATACCAATCATCACTCTATAGCTCTACCCACTATAACAATCATCACTCTATAGCTCTACCCACTATAACAATCACTCTATAGCTCTACCCACTATAAGTCATCACTCTATAGCTCTACCCACTATGTCATCACTCTATAGCTCTACCCACTATAACAATCACTCTATAGCTCTACCCACTATAACAATCATCACTCTATAGCTCTACCCACTATGTCATCACTCTATAGCTCTACCCACTATAAGTCATCACTCTATAGCTCTACCCACTATACCAATCATCACTCTATAGCTCCACCCACTATACCAATCATCACTCTATAGCTCTACCCACTATGTCATCACTCTATAGCTCTACCCACTATGTCATCACTCTATAGCTCTACCCACTATAACAATCATCACTCTATAGCTCTACCCACTATAAGTCATCACTCTATAGCTCTACCCACTATAAGTCATCACTCTATAGCTCTACCCACTATAAGTCATCACTCTATAGCTCTACCCACTATAAGTCATCACTCTATAGCTCTACCCACTATAAGTCATCACTCTATAGCTCTACCCACTATAAGTCATCACTCTATAGCTCTACCCACTATACCAATCATCACTCTATAGCTCCACCCACTATACCAATCATCACTCTATAGCTCTACCCACTATAACAATCATCACTCTATAGCTCTACCCACTATGTCATCGCTCTACCCACTATGTCATCACTCTATAGCTCGACCCACTATAACAATCATCACTCTATAGCTCTACCCACTATAACAATCATCACTCTATAGCTCTACCCACTATAAGTCATCACTCTATAGCTCTACCCACTATAACAATCACTCTATAGCTCTACCCACTATAAGTCATCACTCTATAGCTCTACCCACTATAACAATCATCACTCTATAGCTCCACCCACTATACCAATCATCACTCTATAGCTCTACCCACTATGTCATCACTCTATAGCTCTACCCACTATAACAATCACTCTATAGCTCTACCCACTATACCAATCATCACTCTATAGCTCTACCCACTATAACAATCATCACTCTATAGCTCTACCCACTATAACAATCACTCTATAGCTCTACCCACTATAAGTCATCACTCTATAGCTCTACCCACTATGTCATCACTCTATAGCTCTACCCACTATAACAATCACTCTATAGCTCTACCCACTATAACAATCATCACTCTATAGCTCTACCCACTATAACAATCATCACTCTATAGCTCCACCCACTATACCAATCATCACTCTATAGCTCTACCCACTATGTCATCACTCTATAGCTCTACCCACTATGTCATCGCTCTACCCACTATGTCATCACTCTATAGCTCGACCCACTATAACAATCATCACTCTATAGCTCTACCCACTATAAGTCATCACTCTATAGCTCCACCCACTATACCAATCATCACTCTATAGCTCTACCCACTATGTCATCACTCTATAGCTCTACCCACTATAACAATCACTCTATAGCTCTACCCACTATAACAATCACTCTATAGCTCTACCCACTATGTCATCACTCTATAGCTCTACCCACTATACCAATCATCACTCTATAGCTCTACCCACTATAACAATCATCACTCTATAGCTCTACCCACTATAACAATCACTCTATAGCTCTACCCACTATAAGTCATCACTCTATAGCTCTACCCACTATGTCATCACTCTATAGCTCTACCCACTATGTCATCACTCTATAGCTCTACCCACTATAACAATCACTCTATAGCTCTACCCACTATAACAATCACTCTATAGCTCTACCCACTATAACAATCATCACTCTATAGCTCCACCCACTATACCAATCATCACTCTATAGCTCTACCCACTATGTCATCACTCTATAGCTCTACCCACTATAACAATCACTCTATAGCTCTACCCACTATAACAATCATCACTCTATAGCTCTACCCACTATGTCATCACTCTATAGCTCTACCCACTATAAGTCATCACTCTATAGCTCTACCCACTATACCAATCATCACTCTATAGCTCCACCCACTATACCAATCATCACTCTATAGCTCTACCCACTATGTCATCACTCTATAGCTCTACCCACTATAACAATCATCACTCTATAGCTCTACCCACTATAAGTCATCACTCTATAGCTCTACCCACTATAAGTCATCACTCTATAGCTCTACCCACTATAAGTCATCACTCTATAGCTCTACCCACTATAAGTCATCACTCTATAGCTCTACCCACTATAAGTCATCACTCTATAGCTCTACCCACTATAAGTCATCACTCTATAGCTCGACCCACTATAACAATCATCACTCTATAGCTCTACCCACTATAACAATCATCACTCTATAGCTCTACCCACTATAAGTCATCACTCTATAGCTCTACCCACTATAACAATCATCACTCTATAGCTCTACCCACTATGTCATCACTCTATAGCTCTACCCACTATAACAATCATCACTCTATAGCTCCACCCACTATACCAATCATCACTCTATAGCTCTACCCACTATGTCATCACTCTATAGCTCTACCCACTATAACAATCACTCTATAGCTCTACCCACTATAACAATCATCACTCTATAGCTCTACCCACTATGTCATCACTCTATAGCTCTACCCACTATACCAATCATCACTCTATAGCTCTACCCACTATAACAATCATCACTCTATAGCTCTACCCACTATAACAATCACTCTATAGCTCTACCCACTATAAGTCATCACTCTATAGCTCCACCCACTATAACAATCACTCTATAGCTCTACCCACTATAACAATCATCACTCTATAGCTCCACCCACTATAACAATCATCACTCTATAGCTCTACCCACTATAACAATCATCACTCTATAGCTCCACCCACTATACCAATCATCACTCTATAGCTCTACCCACTATGTCATCACTCTATAGCTCTACCCACTATAACAATCACTCTATAGCTCTACCCACTATAACAATCATCACTCTATAGCTCTACCCACTATGTCATCACTCTATAGCTCTACCCACTATACCAATCATCACTCTATAGCTCTACCCACTATAACAATCATCACTCTATAGCTCTACCCACTATAACAATCACTCTATAGCTCTACCCACTATAAGTCATCACTCTATAGCTCTACCCACTATGTCATCACTCTATAGCTCTAACCACTATACCAATCATCACTCTATAGCTCTACCCACTATAACAATCATCACTCTATAGCTCTACCCACTATAACAATCACTCTATAGCTCCACCCACTATAACAATCACTCTATAGCTCTACCCACTATAACAATCATCACTCTATAGCTCCACCCACTATAACAATCATCACTCTATAGCTCTACCCACTATAACAATCATCACTCTATAGCTCCACCCACTATACCAATCATCACTCTATAGCTCTACCCACTATGTCATCACTCTATAGCTCTACCCACTATACCAATCATCACTCTATAGCTCCACCCACTATAACAATCACTCTATAGCTCTACCCACTATAACAATCATCACTCTATAGCTCCACCCACTATAACAATCATCACTCTATAGCTCTACCCACTATAACAATCATCACTCTATAGCTCCACCCACTATACCAATCATCACTCTATAGCTCTACCCACTATGTCATCACTCTATAGCTCTACCCACTATGTCATCACTCTATAGCTCTACCCACTATAACAATCACTCTATAGCTCTACCCACTATAACAATCATCACTCTATAGCTCTACCCACTATAACAATCACTCTATAGCTCTACCCACTATAAGTCATCACTCTATAGCTCCACCCACTATAACAATCACTCTATAGCTCTACCCACTATAACAATCATCACTCTATAGCTCCACCCACTATAACAATCATCACTCTATAGCTCTACCCACTATAACAATCATCACTCTATAGCTCCACCCACTATACCAATCATCACTCTATAGCTCTACCCACTATGTCATCACTCTATAGCTCTACCCACTATAACAATCACTCTATAGCTCTACCCACTATAACAATCATCACTCTATAGCTCCACCCACTATAACAATCACTCTATAGCTCTACCCACTATAACAATCATCACTCTATAGCTCCACCCACTATAACAATCACTCTATAGCTCTACCCACTATAACAATCACTCTATAGCTCCACCCACTGTCATCACTCTATAGCTCTACCCACTATAACAATCACTCTATAGCTCTACCCACTATAACAATCACTCTATAGCTCCACCCACTATAACAATCATCACTCTATAGCTCCACCCACTATAACAATCATCACTCTATAGCTCCACCCACTATAACAATCATCACTCTATAGCTCCACCCACTATAACAATCATCACTCTATAGCTCCACCCACTATAACAATCATCACTCTATAGCTCCACCCACTATAACAATCATCACTCTATAGCTCTACCCACTATAACAATCACTCTATAGCTCCACCCACTATACCAATCACTCTATAGCTCTACCCACTATAACAATCATCACTCTATAGCTCTACCCACTGTCATCACTCTATAGCTCTACCCACTATAACAATCACTCTATAGCTCCACCCACTATACCAATCATCACTCTATAGCTCTACCCACTATGTCATCACTCTGTAGCTCCACCCACTATAACAATCATCACTCTATAGCTCTACCCACTATAACAATCACTCTATAGCTCTACCCACTATAACAATCATCACTCTATAGCTCTACCCACTATGTCATCACTCTATAGCTCTACCCACTATAACAATCACTCTATAGCTCCACCCACTATACCAATCATCACTCTATAGCTCTACCCACTATGTCATCACTCTATAGCTCTACCCACTATAACAATCATCACTCTATAGCTCTACCCACTATAACAATCATCACTCTATAGCTCTACCCACTATAACAATCATCACTCTATAGCTCTACCCACTATAACAATCATCACTCTATAGCTCTACCCACTATAACAATCATCACTCTATAGCTCTACCCACTATAACAATCATCACTCTATAGCTCTACCCACTATGTCATCACTCTATAGCTCTACCCACTATAACAATCACTCTATAGCTCCACCCACTATACCAATCATCACTCTATAGCTCTACCCACTATGTCATCACTCTATAGCTCTACCCACTATAACAATCACTCTATAGCTCCACCCACTATACCAATCATCACTCTATAGCTCCACCCACTATAACAATCATCACTCTATAGCTCCACCCACTATACCAATCATCACTCTATAGCTCTACCCACTATGTCATCACTCTATAGCTCTACCCACTATAACAATCATCACTCTATAGCTCTACCCACTATAACAATCATCACTCTATAGCTCCACCCACTATACCAATCATCACTCTATAGCTCTACCCACTATGTCATCACTCTATAGCTCTACCCACTATAACAATCACTCTATAGCTCCACCCACTATACCAATCATCACTCTATAGCTCTACCCACTGTCATCACTCTATAGCTCTACCCACTATAACAATCACTCTATAGCTCTACCCACTATAACAATCATCACTCTATAGCTCTACCCACTATAACAATCACTCTATAGCTCTACCCACTATAACAATCACTCTATAGCTCTACCCACTATAACAATCACTCTATAGCTCTACCCACTATAACAATCACTCTATAGCTCTACCCACTATACCGATCATCACTCTATAGCTCTACCCACTTTGTCATCACTCTATAGCTCTACCCACTATAACGATCATCACTCTATAGCTCCACCCACTATACCAATCATCACTCTATAGCTCGACCCACTATAACAATCATCACTCTATAGCTCCACCCACTATACCAATCATCACTCTATAGCTCGACCCACTATAACAATCATCACTCTATAGCTCTACCCACTATAACAATCATCACTCTATAGCTCTACCCACTATAACAATCATCACTCTATAGCTCTACCCACTATACCGATCATCACTCTATAGCTCTACCCACTTTGTCATCACTCTATAGCTCTACCCACTATAACGATCATCACTCTATAGCTCCACCCACTATAACAATCATCACTCTATAGCTCGACCCACTATAACAATCATCACTCTATGGCTCCACCCACTATAACAATCATCACTCTATGGCTCCACCCACTATACCAATCATCACTCTATGGCTCCACCCACTATACCAATCATCACTCTATGGCTCCACCCACTATACCAATCATCACTCTATGGCTCCACCCACTATACCAATCATCACTCTATGGCTCCACCCACTATACCAATCATCACTCTATGGCTCCACCCACTATACCAATCATCACTCTATGGCTCCACCCACTATACCAATCATCACTCTATGGCTCCACCCACTATACCAATCATCACTCTATGGCTCCACCCACTATACCAATCATCACTCTATGGCTCCACCCACTATACCAATCATCACTCTATGGCTCCACCCACTATACCAATCATCACTCTATGGCTCCACCCACTATACCAATCATCACTCTATGGCTCCACCCACTATACCAATCATCACTCTATGGCTCCACCCACTATACCAATCATCACTCTATGGCTCCACCCACTATACCAATCATCACTCTATGGCTCCACCCACTATACCAATCATCACTCTATGGCTCCACCCACTATACCAATCATCACTCTATGGCTCCACCCACTATACCAATCATCACTCTATGGCTCCACCCACTATACCAATCATCACTCTATGGCTCCACCCACTATACCAATCATCACTCTATGGCTCCACCCACTATACCAATCATCACTCTATGGCTCCACCCACTATACCAATCATCACTCTATGGCTCCACCCACTATACCAATCATCACTCTATGGCTCCACCCACTATACCAATCATCACTCTATGGCTCCACCCACTATACCAATCATCACTCTATGGCTCCACCCACTATACCAATCATCACTCTATGGCTCCACCCACTATACCAATCATCACTCTATGGCTCCACCCACTATACCAATCATCACTCTATGGCTCCACCCACTATACCAATCATCACTCTATGGCTCCACCCACTATACCAATCATCACTCTATGGCTCCACCCACTATACCAATCATCACTCTATGGCTCCACCCACTATACCAATCATCACTCTATGGCTCCACCCACTATACCAATCATCACTCTATGGCTCCACCCACTATACCAATCATCACTCTATGGCTCCACCCACTATACCAATCATCACTCTATGGCTCCACCCACTATACCAATCATCACTCTATGGCTCCACCCACTATACCAATCATCACTCTATGGCTCCACCCACTATACCAATCATCACTCTATGGCTCCACCCACTATACCAATCATCACTCTATGGCTCTGACTTGCTGCATTCATCCTGTTTGGATGCTTGTGATGGACCATATGATCAATGATTTTAGTGTGGTTTTAGACGAGGACAAAGCACTTTGGATCACTTCTGACTTACAACATTCATACGAAATTGTATCATAAATCATATCAATATATCATATATGAAATATACTGCTATGGATGTGATGATCAGGTGTCTACAAACTGTTGGCTGAAATGGGTCAGTATAGAAAAAGTATTTAAATTTTTAATGAAATTTCAATTTTAGTTCTGCTGATCTCTATTTTGCAGATTCACTCCAAACCAACATTTGGGGCAGACGCTCTAAAACCAGTGTGGCGCGGCTGGTTGACCTGCGTGAACGGAGATGGCGAGTACCTGAGGTCACTGCCCCCTGATTTTGTCAGCCTTCCTCTGTTCTGCAGCAGTGGCTCTGAATCCCTCACGTCTCTCGTCAGGGTCTGGTTCGAGCGCACCTTTGACTGTAATTTCGGCTCTCTGTTTCTGAACTCCACCACTCTGAACTGGCTGGCTGCCCTGTGGACCGGCTGCCATCCCACCAGCAACATCAGGTTTCTGAAGCTGAGCTGGACCATGCCCACGCAGCCCTCGCTGGATATCATGTACACGGTGAACCCGCAGGATGCCTGGGAGCTGTGGAATAGCATTCACACCGAGGACAGTGCAGAAGGCAGAATCCACATTGACGAGGTGCAGCGGTTTATGAACGGACTCGAGACTCACTTTTTCAGACATTTTAAGATCTACTTGTCAGCTGGGACACTCACGAAGGTCGCCACTTCCCTCGGTTCAGCGCATCATGAGGGCAAAATCAAGGTAGGCACCATGTTGTTTACTCTTATACTACAGAGCTGAATTCTTATATCTGATCTGATTCTTTTTCATCTTTACATCCTGTTAATATATTATTTCTGTTATATCTTCCTTTATGTGCACATGAAGTGGTATAGGTAATAGGTAAAGCAGTGAGCTAAGTCATTATAAGTCCTACTGATAATAACAAGAAAACTCTTTGGTATCAGGATGATCATGAAAGGACATGAATAGATAAGGAATAAAATACTCAGTGTTCATTAATGATGTAGTAATGTGATGCAATTCTGCATGAAGACATCCCAGTACATGTTTTATACCACGATATATTTGACAGTCCAGTTTATTTATATATAAAGTATGTTAAGAAAAACATACGTTTAATCTATTTATATTTGTCCTTATAGTGTTAGACTCTTGTCATTTTTTATAGTAGATATACACACAGCTGAAAAAATAAATAGCTTGGCATATTGCAGAGAAGCCACAACGCTCTTTATCCTGAAGACTCCAGTTTCAGAAATCTCACTGAAACTAGAGACTCCTTCTCTAAAAGTTAATAGTCTCATTGCAAAATGCTTTTGTTGTTAATTAACAGCTACTTTATATACTGTTATACTGTACACCGATCATCCATAACCTTATGAGCAGTGACAGGTGAAGTGAATAGCACTGATCTCCTCATCATGGCACCTGTTAGTGGGTGGGATTTATTAAATGGCACGTGAACATTTTGTCCTCAAAGTTGATGTTAGAAGCAGGAAAAATGGGCAGGCGTAAGGATTTGAGCGAGTTTGACAAGGGCCAAATTGTGATGGCTAGACGACTGGATCAGAGCATCTCCAAAACTGTAGCTCTTGTGGGGTGTTCCCGGTCAAAAGTGGTCCGAGGAAGGAACAGTGGTGAACCGGTGACAGGGCGTCCAAGGCTCATTGATGCACATGGGGAGTGAAGGCTGGCCCGTGTGATCCGATCCAACAGACGAGCTACTGTTGCTTGAATTTCTGAAGAAGTTAATGCTGGTTCTGATAGAAAGGTGTCCGAATACACAGTGCACAGTGAATACACATCACACGGATGGCTGGGTGCATGTGCGTCGCTTACCAGGGAAACATATGGCACCAGGATGCACTATGGGAAGATGTACACCCTTTTAATGGAAACGTTATTCCCTGATGGCTGTGGCCTCTTTCAGCAGGATAATGCACCGTGCCACAAAGCAAAAACATTATTCAGGAATGGTTTGATGACCACAACAACGAGTTTGAGGTGTTGACTTGGCCTCCAAATCTCAATCCAATCTAGTATTTGTGGGATGTGCTGAACAAACAAGTCCGATCCACGGAGGCCCCACCTCGCAGTTTGGAAGACTTGAAGGATCTACTAACATCTTGGTGCCAGATACCACAGCACACCTTCAGGGATCTAGTGGAGTTGTGGCAGCAAAAGGGGACCAAAACAATATTAGGCAGGTGGTCATAATGTTATGCCTGATTAGTGTATAGTTGGCAGAGCTGCTGTAATAGAAAACAAATCAAAAGAACTGTGGTATAAATATGCTTTTGCTGTTACCAGTTTTGTTTCTACATACCAGGTTTTGTTACAGGTTATATTGTGTATTTGCTAAATGTTCATTCTGTTATCTTGTGACTACTTTAGCAGTGCTGAATGAAAGTGATTCTGAAAGTGTTCACACATGCACTGAGTTTCTCGTTATACTATCAAGTCACCTGTAGGCGACTACTGTACTGTACTTATTGCCATAGCAATAATGTTTTCAGTGGGTGATGCAAATGGCTTTCCACTTGACCACAAATAACCTTCCTTGCTGCTAAAATGAAACATTCTGATTTGTGTATAAAAATATATGCATCAAACATATACAGTCCTCACTCTCATTGGTAGATGCTACGCCAATCACTCCTTATTTGCATAAAAGTTAAACCTTTCTCAACTTTGTCACATCGCTGGACACGCCTACATCTATTGGCAACAGTTAATATTGCTCATCTCACTGGAGGTCACCAGCTCTCATTGAAAATGAATGATGTTCTATTGTTTTCAATTGATCTAACCATTCACAATGTGCTTTAAAGCACCTTTCATCTACAGAGGTTAAATTTGATGGACTGGTATCTACCATACTAATACTTAGATAATGTTCAGTTGCTGCAGATCTGTCAGGTGCATGGTCATGATGCAAATCTGCCCTCATCACATCTACCACTGGAAAGGCCAGTGAAATCCACTGATGATGGTGGACAATGGTGACTTGTTTTGTGTGCATTTTCATGCCAGAAGTAAGGGGGGGGGTTATTTTAGGAAATCTCAAATGTTCAGGATCAGGGTTAGCCTAAGCCAGCGGATAGATAGCAAAACTATTTCATATTAAACTACTGTGTAGCTTTATGGTTTCATCTTTAGATGATTCTTTCTAATGGTATTTGGGTTTTTTTTTATTGCCTGAATAACTATCATTCTTAAAGAGGACATTTATATAGGAATTTAAATCTAATTGGATTTTACAATAGAAAGTAAATAGTCATTTTTCAACCAAATAGTTTAGGTTCAAGCTGAGAAATATCTTTGAAACATTTTTAATGTATTTATCACTGGTATTGTTTCTAATGCAATAAATGCTGAAGGGAACATTAAAATGTGATAACTTTGTGATCCTCAAACAAATGCTATAAGAATTTCTATGTTCATATTTGCGAGGCAATATCCCCTTTCCTCAAAGCCCTTTCTAATGAAAGATTTCCTATGAGTGACGAATGCCGACACTGTTTCTGTTTCAGATCGGCAGCAGCGACTACATCGACACCTTACTGACCCTGCTGACGGAGTGCGCCCTCCACAGAACACCGGTTTAATTCCTCCCTTTCTGTTTCATTTGTAAATATCTGCGTTTTTTTCTACTAAATACGTGTGTAGCAGTCTCTCCCATCTTGCACAAATATTGAAGCTGTATTTATTTACATGTCTTTCAGACATAAAGGTGTGCCTTTACATGGATTTTGGTTTTTACCTAGTGATTTTTTTTTTTTCAGTCCATGCACATCAAATTTCTCCAAAATGAATTTACAGCGTGTCTGTAAATAGCCCAGGCTTTTTTTTTTTTTTTATGCGATATTTACCACTTTCTGCTTTTTACATCTGCACCTTGTGTAAATTACTTGTAGTATAATGTACCCTGTCCATATCATAGTGTGTAAATATCTCCGTCCTGCTCACATCTGGCTCCGGCAAAACGACGACTCCTCTTTAATCCATTTGCAGTGAGAGAAAGTGACACGATTTCATTCTATCATTTGTAGGAAATCTAAATTGCAGACTATTTTATAAATGTCTTTTAATGGATACCTTAAGTCATTGTGTCTACTTTTGTTATTGTCATCTGCTCTTTTCCTGAAATAAATGGAATATATATATATATATACACACCAGCTCGAATCATTCCTTAACTCTTTTTAATAGATGCCTAAAAATAGAATTTGAGAAATTTGTATTCGAAGTAAATAGATTTTCCAAATAAATGCTGATATCAAACCCATTGCCACTCTCTCAAGTGCATGTTGATAAGCAGCTAAAATCCAAAGGCTTTATCTCTTCAACTTTTAACATTCTGTGTAAGTTTATCCCAACACGGAAAAACATCTCACTGCAATCCAACACTGTCCTGACTCATTTTATATCAGACTTCTGAAGATAAAATAATTCATTTGTTTATATTGTATGAAAATGTCTTGTTGATTTGTATTATATTGTCCTGTATTTTACCAAAAGAGTTTTAAAACTAAGCAATGGGTAAATAATATTCATGGTGCAGTCTGGAGAAGTGGTGGTGTTGATCTCGCTCCTGTCAATCCCTGACCCTAGCTAAGCGTGGGCATCTGTGAACTCGTGTATATGGGAGAAGTCACTTAGCATTTTCTCCAAGTGTGTTACAATGACCTGTGAAGCAGCTTGGCTAACGGTTTGAAGATGGGATTGTCCTTCACCCTCAATGCTTGGTAGCTGCTGTGGGTGGGAACTAGCACTTTGAGGTAAAAACATGTTAAATCATCATGATAAAACCTTTAACATAATCTTGACCAACAGCCAAGACTCATGTAAACTGTGTAACAGCTCAAAATGCATCCCTTTTATTTAGTAAATCAACATTTTGATGCAATGTGCGCAGACCAACACTGGGAACCGTTTGTTTTCATAATCTCTGAAAAAACTAAACAAAAATCACCCAGCATCTGTAACAAACTCAAAATGTAAATGCATAATAAATCCAACAACATTCTTTAAAAAAAACAAAACAAAAAAAACAGCATAATTCTCACTGTGTTTAAAACAGATCAGTGACCAAACTGAACTTGTCTTTGATTAAAGTGCACAGACTGATCCATCATATAATAAAATAAACAAGAAAAAAAAAAGTGTTGAAATGGTAGAAACCGCTTATGAGAAATGACTTGCATGCGCCTTCATTCATTTGCAACTTCAAAAAAGGCTCGCAGCATATTCCATATTCTACTGGTTTAGAAAGCACCACTATACCAAAGAGAAAAAAACAAAACAAAAAAAAACACATGCTTGGCTGAATCCGTGGAAGAAAAACAAAAACGAAAGAAACTGCACAAAAAAAAGGGGAAAAAAAAAAAATCACAGTGCATCCAGTTCATCAAGATTAAAACACCATTCAGACAAGCTACTGTCCATATGAGCATGAAGCTGTGACACCACCTCATGCAGCATCAGCTTACCAAAGAACCAAAAACACAAATACTCGGCAGTACAGATCCTTCCAGAAAGTGTATCTTTAAATGTGACTCTTTTTTTATCCTGTGTCTGACAGGAGCAATGCTGAAGTGAGAGTCAGCTCTCTCTATCTCTCTCTCAGATGGAAGCTAGCCTTTGGCTATGAGCAGGTCCTATGAAAGGAGCGATGAAATCCCGTCCTGAATGTGAAAGTCTTCACAGATCAGCTCATGAGAGCGACAGATGTTCATCCTCTCCTTCGTGATCTCATTGGCTTCTGATGTAAAGCAATAGTCTTAAATAATGGAGTCTTTTCTTTTTCCTTAATGTCTCAATGAGAGGCACACAAGCTATAAGTGAGGCATCTTATAAGGAGGTGGATGAGGCTATTACCATATATGGGATTCACAGTGAGTCATTTTAATGACGCCGACCCCCCCTCCTAATCTCCTGTAGTTCATTCCACCGTATAGCCTAAAGAGGAGGAAAAGTGCAGATTAGTCAAAAGCCACAATAATCAAGTGCTGGTCTGCCTGGTTCTGATGGCAAAAGGTACAAAGTTTCATGAACCCACATTCACTGTGTATTTAATTACCTCCATGTGTTAGCGTCAGGATCATAGACCTCTATCGTCTTCAAGTAAGTAGTGCCATCAAATCCACCGACTGCCATCAACTGGCCATTCACCACAGCTAAACCCACCTGAAAGCCAAAAAACACATCTGACATCAACCCTGGAGATTTATGTTCCTAAGCTTGAGGCGAATTAACAACGAAGTGCTCACCCCGCTCCGTCTGGACGTCATGGCGACCACAGGAGACCACTGATTGGTTCTCGGGTTGTATCTCTCAGCGCTGCTCAGTTCTGTGGTGTCGTCCCGGCCTCCGACTGAGTAGATCATATCCTGGTAGACGGCGCAGCCCAGATGTTTCCGCCGCGTGCCCATTGGTGATACTGTGTGCCAGCGGTTTTCCTGAGGGTTATACCTCTCTACTGCAGATGACAGAAAACATACCAGGATTTTTATTTATTTTCTTTTAAACCTACATTTTTTTTTCCTGAAGCTGTAACACTGGATTAAAAATCCACCAATGGGAGAGTACTAGAGAACTGCACCTTGGGGACTTGCCTGTATTTGGTTATATGTGTGCAAAACAAACATATACTGTACAATTAGTCTGCTGTCACTGTGGTTGAATTTGGCAGCCAAAATGAAGAAAAGTAATGAGCTTTGACAATGGTGAAAAGTTTTATTTACTTTATAGCATTGCCTATGCTGAGGTCATGTTAAGTAAATAAGGCATCAGTTTAAGATCCATGGCTGTAAAAAGGTTTTAACTGGCCAAGTCTGCTTTCCTTGAGCAGTGAATGATGTACATTGATCAAGTTGTTAGTTTAGTTACTTGACATAGGGAAATATGCATAAGCCTAATAAATTCGGTTTGTAAACAGTATAAATGCCAGCTGCAGATCATCTGAACACACACTCACTATGGCTGACACTGTAGAAATGGCAGCAGACATGGTTGTATTTTTTTAAGGATAATCCAAAAAAAGTAAGAAATACTGCCCAGAAGAAAACCCTCAGAGATTATCTCAGCACTGATGTAAAAGCAGAGTGATCAGACGAGTCAAAAGGCACAATGAGGCTTGTGTCAATCAAATGCCATGAGAGTCTGAGGAGAGGTTAATTAGTCACAGTGCATTTAAATCAAACACTAAGTAGACTTCTGGGTCTGAAGTAAATGTGTAACATAACTACCGTTCTCAAAGTCATTTTGAGACTGGTACATAATCATTACATGCTAGTCTTGGAAATACAAATCCTTACCTGTATTTAAAGGGGAGGTGCCGTCTGAGCCTCCCACTGCATAGAGGAACCCTCCTAGAACGGCTACTGCTACCCCCAAGCGCCGTGTACTCATGGATGCTACCCGTGTCCACTTATTCTCTTTAGGGTCATATCTTTAAAGAAAAACAACATATTAATAGTCATCTCATATGCAACAAACATACTGCAACTAAAGAACACAGCAGCCTAAATAATGCAGTCATATGTAATCTAACATTCGATTATCCTTCAGTTTTCTTGTTCCAAGTTGTTGTGACATTATATGTTATTCAGTCACACATAAGTTGTCTCATAACGAATATGTTCTTTTGTTCATACCCATCATGCAGTTGATAAGAGCTAAACCCCAATTAGGACAAAAATAAAAATGATATTGGAATTTTCTTTTCCTGATAGAGGTCAGACACTATATTCGTGCATATTTGTCCAAATCACCGTGATTATTTTTTTAGCTTTAATCACCTTTCAACTATGTTGAGACACGAGACTCCATCCTGTCCACCAACCGCATACAAGTAACCACCTAACACAGCGACTCCCACACTGGTCCTGCATGTGCTGGTGGGCGCCACATCACTGCTCCACTGGTTAGTCTTAGGGTCATACCTCAAAAGAAACACCAGAGGGCAGCATTGTTATAGTTTCTTTATGACATGCAGTATAACTAAAGCTGCAGCCGTCTGAGCTTTACATTACAAATACATTAATCTCTTTACATTACACTTACTATCGATTCAACAATACAATAAAAGTGTAAAGAGACAACACCAAAATCACAAGCAGCCAGATTATTACATTTCTCTTTCAATAATCATGTAATGTGTCCCATGCTGGGGATAGGATAACTTTAATTTTGAGCTTTCAAAGTTAAGTTGAGCTTAAATATTCACAGCCCTGTTAAAGACTCCCAACTCTGTTAAGTATTCACATCTCCTTCAAATCACTTCAGTACTTTTCATTTCTGTGCTATTCATGTGTCTGTGTGTTTCTGAGCTATCACACCAGCATGAGAATGTGTTTTGGACAAGCACTGCTCTAAGTCTTTATGTACGTTTAACTGTTAATGCAGGAACCTTTTGCAATGCATATAATCTGTGTAAATAAACATGTAATGCTCACCTCTCTACACTGTTCAGGTAAGAAGAGCCATCATGGCCACCGACAGCATACAACAGATCGTCCAGGACGCTGACGCCGACTCCGCAGCGCCGCTTGCTCATAGACGCCACCATGCGCCACTCGTTAGTCTGAGGGTCGTAGCGTTCGACACTTGAGATAGCATCGCCACTGCACCATCCCCCTACTGAGCACACATATACACCCACAGCTGCAAATTACACTCTGTATTAAGAACTGAAATATTCTTTTTCACTCATTAATTTACAATCCACCTACCGGCAAACAAAACCTCTCCACAGCGAATGGGCTTGCGAGGTCGGGTCCGGGGTCCTTGCATGAGCGGCCGTTCCTGAGGAAGCAGAAGATAGTTCTTCGCTTCATCCACCAGGTCCCTGAGAAGAAATAAAGTTACTCTGAGTTGCTTCAAAACTACAATGTAAAAGCAAAAGGTCATCCATCCAGATTACTAGATAGGTTTTATCTGGTTTTGATTATTGCAGTTTGACTATGTAACATTTCAGTAAACAGAACGATTGATGGAGCACATACACACCTACACTCCTCATCACTCTTAATTAGTGGATCCGAGCCCACCGTTCCTACGAGGAATTTGGGGCTCAGCAGAGGAAGGCGGACATGCTGAAGGACCTGGGGGGGGGGGGGGAGTTACAGTTAACCCTCAGACTCAACAGCTAGCTAGTTAAAATTTTAGCAAGCACTATCATTTTTTTATTGGTTATCTAAATAGCTAAGACTACACCACATGGAATTAAAAAAAAAGTAGAGCAGCATAACCTTTACTATGAAAGAAAATATGAGTGTTGAAGTACAGTGTTAAGCAGTACTACATCCAGCCTAGGGGTAAGATGTGTGTAACAGCTGACCTGAGGCAGCTGAAGCCGCCGCTCTTGGATGCTGTATTTAACCCAGGCCATGACGGCGTTAAACACCTGCTCCTCGCTGCGCACGTTCAACTCGTCACTCGAAATGATGTCGATCAGCTGATTGGCTGGGAGCAGCATGAACTCTTCACTCTCCATGACCTGAAGAAAAACAGACCGAGAATCAATCCATCATGCCACAATAACATATCACCCTGTTGAGTAACTGTGAGTAACTGCCAAAGTGATATGAAATTTATTTCTGCTGCATCAAAAAACAAAAACACTAGGCTGAGAAAGGGGATGAATGATCGAGGGATCAATAATTCAGCTTCACTGTAATAGAAATAGAAGGAGGAGAATCACATAGAGGAGAACATTCTATGGCATGATCAATACGCTTAAACTAAGCAATGATAAAACACCACAGCTTTGTTAAATGCTTGGTTCTGACTGGTCTGAAGCTCTTAATTTCAATAACAGCCGTTTAGACTGCAAGGCTTATAAATAATATGCTGGTTTCAACGTGTTATCATTTCTATAGTAACACACACGGCTTACACTGTATATAAACAGATTTAAACTGCTCCGTTCACAAACACAGCCACAACACGACAGGAGATCATTCATTTTCAATGAGAGCTGACGACGTCCAGAGGCATAAGCGACAAGTGGATGTGACAAAATTGATAAAAGTGTAACTTCATATTGGTCATCGCTGCACCAAATCGCTTTAGATTCAAGACAGTAAAGTGAACATGATCAGTAGAGAACACAATGCTGAATTTTACACACGCTCTCCCTCCATAATGTTTTGTAGCAGTTGTTTGAACGTAGCATCAATGCTCTGTATCAGTCAGCGGTAAAAGTCGTAATCAAGTTTTTTGCCATAGCAAGTCTTCAGGTGTGTATACACATTAACCACATGTATCACAATCTCTCATCATGTCAGCCAGCGAATATGTGGATAAATCAGTTTTGTTTTAGTTCTGTTGTTTGTGGACAATTTCTGTCCACCCACTGACAACCAATCAAATGGACTGAATTCACAAACTCACGGCCATATTGTTGAGGCAAAAAATGAAACGAGACCTAATGGAGGGCGTTGAAAACAGGGCAATCTGCATGACAGTGAGACAGTGATTGTAAACACTGTAGGTCGCCAGTTCTGCCATAATCATGTCAATAAATTCAGTATAAACACTGAGGATATACAGATGCCAATGTTTCGTTTGCAGTGCAACTTGTAAGCCAACAAGTAACACGTAGCCAAAACTCATGCACTACAAGTGCAAGTAGACTACACCCTGTTATAACAGAGCTGTTGCATGAACCTAAAACAGTTTATAGGGAGAAATCCAAAAACAAAATGAGAACCTCAACACAGCTGGATGCACGCTAACATCTACGTTAAACTTATTTAAGAGTTTCAGTTAGCTAACCAAACAATGAAACATTGCAAAACAACCCGAAAGAAATGTCTTATTCACATAGTCTCAAGTTATTAGGTGATTATAGTGAAGAGTATAACAAAAAGGCTGATTATGGAGAAAGAAAAACAGAAAAGGAGCAGTGGAATGGTAATTTGTGTGTTTAAAAGGCTATTCAGAGTTAAATGATAATTATTACTTGATAGATTTAACAAATGCTTGGATCAAAACTTTGGAGTAAAAATAAAACAGGGGTCTGATTCTTCGTCTATTAAACATGACGCTCGTGGAAAAAAGGGAGACACATAATATAGTTTATTCCCAGGGAGCATCGCTAAATTTAGCACAGGGATGTCGCCCTCAATCTTACTCAACCTGAGACTGAGCAACAATCGCAACCCTGAAGTAACAAAGACTTTCTTCACAGGTTTAATTCTCCAGCATCAGTATTACTGAGAACATTACAGAATCTCCTGCAGTTGGACACTGTAATGATTAACAGGCTTGTTAGCTTCTTTCTCTCTTGGTCACTTACAACTCCAGGGTATACAGTTCGAACCTGAGCTCAGATTCAGTTAGGCTTTTCCCTTCACTCCACTGTTAATCAAAATGGTACGATTAGTGACACAGTTAACAAACCTTTGGCCAAGAGACAGGCATTCTTGTTTTATTCTAATCTTTCATAAATGTCTCAACTTTCTCAAAACACTTCATTCACCTTCAGTAATGGCTCAGGGTTGTGGTGGCTCCAGAGTGGATCATGAGAATACTAGGTGTGAGGTGGGAATGCACCCAGAATGGGACCGTAATCTATCACACAGTTCCATGTACAGACACATTCACACCGTCATTTAGTCATGAGTAGCCAGTCCTCATACTGCAATGTTTTGGGAGGAAACCCACATGAACATGGGAAGCACAGAAATTGTACAGACAGTAACCTGAGCTCGGGTTCGAACTGTAGACCCTGGAGTTGTGAGTCAGCTAGACTACTAGTTGTGCCTTTGTGAACCATTAATAATAATAATAATAATAATAATAATAATTATTATTATTATAAGAAAAAGAATCACACTACCCATGCTAATTATTGTGGTATGTCATATATTATTATTATTATTATTATTATATCACTACTTCCACTACTTTCTCTCACGGACTCATACGCTGAGCTGTAAGGAAGCCCTTTACCTCCTGAAAGTTGTGCTGGGTGAACTTGTCAGCAATTCTCAACAACTCTCGGCATGAATGCGTGTCAGCAAAAGCACGGATGCCCAGGCAGTTAGACGGGTCGAGTTGGCGCTTGAGAAACTCGCAGCAAGCCTCCTGGATTTCAGCCAGCTGCAGCAGGCAGGCAGCGGGCAGCAGCGTCTGCACATTCCCCTCCTCCACGGTCACCTGAGTGCCACAAATACACCTGCAGTTAGTTTCTCACACATGATCAGTGCCAACATGTAGCACAGACAAATAAAAGAAAATCAATCCTATCTACTGAATTCATCATTCATAAGAAATAAGATTCAAAAGCAATGACACGTTCATATTAATTCCCCAGACTTTCATGTTTTACAACCTAAATGTCAGACCTGTGAGGTGTAGGCGAAGTCGATAAGCAGCTCCATGGCGCGCTCGTCGATGTCACGGATCACCACCTCGGTCTGGCGACTCTCGGCCAGCTCACCAGTAAACATGGCCCTAAAGTAGGGGCTGCAGGCTGAGAGAATGACGCGGTGTGCATAGATCTTCTTGGCACCGACCACCAGCACGACGTCACACAGCTCACGGTGCTTACGCAGCAAGTTGATCACCTCCAGAGTCTGCCGTGGGTGCTTGTCCGACACATAGGGCATGCGGGCTGGCTGCGGCACGCCCTCCGGCAGCTTGTTGGGGTCGCCCAGGGTGCAGCGGCTCGTGATGTCCATCCCGCCGGTGCCCCTGAAAGTCAAAACACAAATCAGTAACAAGTAACAGAAAAAAACAGGCTAAAGTTATAGCGCAACTCCTTCTGCCTTTGTTCCTGCTGCCATGCCCCTGTCACTCAAACTGCTTTTGCCTCACCAGCCACTGGACTCTCCAATGTAATCATTGTCAGGACAAGACAATGAGACATGCTGTTACTTGCCAGCAGATGACAGAGACCTGCATTTTAGGTTTTTTTATTGAGCAAACACTTACAAATTTCTAGGGATGACCTATTGGGTTTGTGCCTTAAACTACAATCACAGCCTGTGATGTTAAAAGCCCAGGCAGAGAAAACACAGGATTGTGATACAGTTATAAAAATCTGACAGTCCAAAATAGAAAGCCTGTACGCTTTAAAGGGAAAAAAACACTCCTGGCAAAAAAAGTACAGAATTGAAATGCAATGCTGAATGAATGGAAGACTTTTGTCACAGGCAGCCTGAGTTAAAAAGCCTGAACTGCAGAATAAATAAAGATTATAATCACATGTCTGGAAGGAATCATTTTTCTTGCTTGTCATTCATCAGCTGATGTTTTACATGACTCTCATGCCAATGCATAATGCTTCGTCAATGCCAGAATTACTTGCAGCCTGGGTAAAGATGGGTTACAAAATGGCTTTGGACAAAATATGTGATCAATTATTGTTAATAATAAGAACCAACTTTATTTGACCTACTTTAGGTAATTACACCCATGTTTCAGACCTGTTCACTCCATTGGAGACACAACAGAGCTGGGTAAGCTGAGACATGCTGACTTCTCCCAACAGTTGTGTTTTCTCAAGCCACTCAACAAGCAAGAGAGAAAATGAGAGTGTGTGAAAGAGAAAGACAGACAACTACAGACAGATACAGCTGAGTATCATCAGTATATGAAAGACTTATGCTTTCATAGGATAATGCCAAACAGAGGCACGTAAAGACTAAATAACACAAGACGTAAAACAGAAACTTGTGGATCACACACACACACACACACACACACACACTCGCCCATTCATACAGGGCCCCTTACCCCAGAGGTGCAGGGCAAACATGTTAAACAATAAGCCACTGTGTCCACTTTGGGGCTAATTCTATAATTGTTAATGCACAAAAGGACAATTCTGTCTTTTCAAGTCAATTAAAATCAAACTCTTGCCACCTCGTGTGACAATATCAACCACTGCAGCTTCTGATCTCATCACTCTTGATGGTTCATTAAGCACTCCCATATAAAGGCGTTAAAACAGAATCTGTACACAGTAATGCCTTTGACAAGAGCTGCTTCACTGCTGTGATTAATTCTGACATTAAACTGGTACATGTCGTAGTAAGAGCTAGCCACAGTATGTAATACTTCATGTAATTAGCTGTGTTTTGCAGATGTCTGAAGTAAGTTGAGAAGCAGAGCAGTTGATATCGGCCTATAGTTGCGAATGGATCAGCGTTGCTCTTACACAGTAGCGGTGATGTGATTATAGCATATAGAGACAGTTTTAGCTGCTGTGACATCCACTTCATTAGCGTTAATAAGTAAAACAAAAATACAATAAATAGGCACCCAAGGTTGTTTCCACGAGAGCTTGAAAGACAATATAACTCATAGTGGATCCGAGGATCCACGCCATATTAAAGACTACACAACTTTGACATTTCAACATCTAAAAACAATGCGTGAGCAAACAAAATGTGTGTGGGAGGACTTCCATCACAATATGGACTTCTATTTCACATTTCAGATCCATTTTCTCTAAAAATTGATGAAAGAACTGTGACTGACTTGTGGCATTGCTTACAAACGACTGTTTTCTGTCTGAAAGTGTTACACCCAAACCCCGCGCAAACAGCAGAAGCACAACTTCCTGGTCTAGGTGTTTTGTCTTCCTCAATGCTTGTTTTTGTTACAGCACACCGCTAGTAGTGGCTTTAGCGACTTGTGACAATGTAAAGATTTTCCTATCGTCCTCTGATATGCATCACCATGTCACACAGCCCCATCAGTGACTGTAATAATGCTGTTTTAGGGCTGAGATTGAGGATACAGTAATCCCCCTCTATATATCGCGGTCCCGGTATAGCGCAGATTTATATTTGGAACATAACTCTTTTTTTTTTTTTTGCGGATTTTCCCGGGAATAACGCGGTATCCACAAACCTTATAGTGAATTATTTTTATGTTGAAATAAGGTAATTTATTAATAAAAATATCATTATTAATTACAAAATATTACATTATTACATAAATAGTTACAAATATTACATTAATTACATTAATATAACATTAATTAAAATAAAGTAAAATGTTAATAATATATCAAATACTGTACAGCGTAGCGTTGTTTAGGAAAGCGCGGTGTGGGGATGCTGAAAATCAAAATACAGTACAGCTGGAGGAACGGGTCCGGCCAATCAGAATGCCCCATTCATTTAATCATGGTTTGATTGGCTGCTGCTGGCTGTGTGTGCGATTGGAAAAAGGAAAAGGGAAGCAGAATACTCCAGCATCCCAGTCTTTCGCGTGTCACTGTCCCGAGTGTTTGGTTTTGTTCTGTGTACGCTGTATTTTTACAGTTTTTCTGCAAGCCCTAGTACGTCTCTGCACCTTCTAAGGTTTCTGGCAAGGAACATACATACATAAAGTACTCACTGTAAATGTAATATTTCTACGAATTTGCCCAAAATTCATCTCGCTATATGCTGCAAATGTTTTCTGTGTGTGTTTAAAGAGTGTGGGTGGGTCATTTATGGCTTAAACAATAAAACCGGGTATCACAGATTTTCATTTATAAAACGGGGGATTACTGTACTGCCTTTTTATGAGAAGTCTGGGTAACATGCTGAGAACGTCCAAATTCTTCTAACAAACAAAGAGACATATCAGAATTATCAATAGAAGATTCAGACATGATTTTCACAAATTCACTGTTATCTCCTGTGCAATGTAAAAAGCTGCTTGACCTTCAATTGTTTCCTATCTGGTCAAGTCAGGTCTCACAGGCATCATAATTTGGTTCCAAAGACTTTCAGACTTTGCACATTATTTGTATTAATCAACAGGTTTTCTACCTGCTGACTGAAAACAAAAAAAGGAGAATAAGAATCCTGACAATCAAGCTGTAACACTAACACCAGACATCTGGACCTGCAGACGGAGCTAGTATAAGTACATTGAAAGATGTGCTTGGTGGAAGGAGAAGAAGTGAAGAGTTAATGGTTTGTATGTCTAACCAGTCATGCACGTGAACTGGTTTTGACTCTATAACTCTTAATTATATTTGCTGACGGCATTTGAGATCGTAATTTATTTGGCTGGAAGCCGTCTCTTCTAACAAGGGTGCAGGGTGTTTCCGCAACCAATCAGTTCAATAAAAAACCCAAAACACAGAGACATACACTGTAATTGTAGCCAGGAATGAAGCCTGAGTAGTTTGATAAAAATGTCACACCCATAACAGTGTGAGATGAATCAGAGATTAAAAGGTCTCTCCCACATTTCTCTTGAAGTGCAAACACAACTATTAAAAACAGTTTATGCAGTTCAGGTTGTATTACACCAATTTAGATTATAATTTTTTTGGTTATGGGCAGGTGGGTATGCTAAGCCATGAGGACCTTGGAGAGCTGATGATAGCATCACAGATGATGAACTGGCAGTGGTGGTGGTGAAGAGGAGTCTGAGAAGCTGCAAGCAGCCGACACTTTACATTGTTCAGAGTTCAGAGCCCTGCACAAGCCCCCAGTTTCCCCCAAAGACAGTGACAAGAGCTGAGATTGGTAGAAGTTTTTTAAACTTCCCAGAAATACAGGCCTGGGAACCTCGTCAGAATACATGGACTCTATGAATGACCAGGGGACTTGTATTAAAACCTCTACTAGGTCATAGCAGGATCTTTCAGTAGGACAAAGCTCCAAAACAAATATCCAAATCCTCAGAAAAGCTCCAGACATGGTCATCTCTGTCCCCGGTCCTAAACCCTGAGCTGAAGAGGCGAGTCCGCACGAGAGGATGCGAGTTCCTTGTGGATATGGAGTGAAATGTACTGAAGAGTGTCATTTAGTTCTTTTCTCCATGACACACGAAATGCAGGCATGCCAATCAGTTCAGCTTTCAGCTGCTCACACCGCTAGCAGTAAATGAAACGTCACTTCAGTATGTTAAATGCAATTACAGTAATATTTACCTTAGAGAAGGCAACACAGACATGCGAGTTGGAGATATCAATAAGCACACAGTCTGTTTTGAAAGTCATAAACGTATCATTGCTAATCACAGCTCAAAACTACATAGCCTAATTCTGAGTTAGGTTTAATGCACCGTTAGCCCACCGTTAACCGGATGTAATGATGAAGGGTCACTTAAAAGCATTACAGGAAACACAGGGTGAGGGAATAATATCATTAGAATGAAGTCTTTTGTTTCTGTAGCTACAGGCTACACTTACAGCAACGATGTCGAGCATGAGTTTAAATTTGTTTCATAATGTATAAGAATGTGCCTCTGGATTTTCTGCTTTACTCATGTGCACTAGGGTCTCACAAAGTCATGCTGCTTTCAGTATTCATTTATGCAGAAGAATAGCGGTTCTCTGAGACACTTTCAGTATGAATTGGCTTCGATGGGTTTAAAAAGAAAACACGAACCGCATTTTATTTTACCAGAGATTCTGGATAGAAAAATATCAAGTGGTGACAGAATAAAGAGTCGAGGATGAACAGAGAGTAAAACCTCAAGGGGGGAAAAAAACAGCAGCTTCACGACTGGAAAATAGAATCATAAAAGCTTTACAAAACAGTTCACACACACACACACACCTTTGAAGCATCTCTTTGAAGCCCAACATCTCACACAGCGCTTCAGAAAACCAGACACAGGCATAAACAGCAAGGCAGATTAAACTTTATGAGAACGCTCACATAAAATCAGAACTATTCTGATCTTATACGCTGCATACGGACCAGGAACAACACTAAACTACTTTGCTAATAAGAGCCTATATATAAGACTGACATAAGGGTTCAGCTCATCCACAGAGCTCCCTGTGTGTGTGTCGAGTTTCAGTACAAGACACTGACACGCGTTCGCTGTCTGCCTGCATCTTCAGTCTTTGTGCTATAAGTAAGACGTAAAGGAAGTCTCCCACAAACTGAATCATTTCCAGAAATATCTGCCTTAAACCAAATCCAGCACTTAAGTCATGCAGAATTTCCGATGTGGTTTAGAACATAGTATGACTTACTGTAATCCAGAAAATAAGCAAAACTTCAGTGCAGCACAACCCTAAAAATTTTTTAATTCTGTCCAAAACTGACAAAAGACAGACACGGTTGAGTTTTACCAGAAAACTGGAAGTTTCACAACCCTTGCTTTATTTTTGAAATGATTTTTAAATGAGATTATATGTTGTTTAATGCCATTTGCATGAAGATTTGTCAGTCTATTTACGGAATAGGTTTTGGGTGAAATGAGCCAAACTTCCTGGCGGCGGTTTACGGTTAACATGCCAGTGGGATTTAGCCCTCGCTTCTTCTCTTTAAACACAGCAGTGTTTAGCTCTTTGGTCTGTCCAGCTCGCTCACGTCCTGAGCTGTAAACTCTGCTCAAACAGAACTTTCCTGCACCAATAAAACCATCAGGCTCAGCATCTCGTATGGCAAATACCCGAGTTGTTTTCTGCGTCTTTGAGCATAATGTTTGAGGTCATTCATAGAACTATACACCTCACTGAAGCTGTTTTGTTTTCAGGAGACAGTGAACCTGTTTTCATAGCACTGATACAAACATATTTAATGTGGAGGTTTCCCTTAAATACCATCAGTACATTATATCCTGTATTATCACTGTGTACATGTCCTGGACTATTATTCTCTACATCTTTGTCACTTCTTTGCATCAGGATTGTATTCCGATAACTCCCACCGTCTTTAGTTTTATTCTACTCTACTCACACTCTGCACACTTTGAGAAGTATGAGTCATGACACTCACTGCATAGATCATCTCTCCAGAGAGTACAAACATGACTGGAGCCAACAACAGGCGAGTGTGTGTGGTCCAAATGCACTGCACAGCTGCTTCAATTACAAAATGTCAACACGTACTTCAGCGCAAGCATCAACTAAAGCATCTGAGCAAGTGTCAGGTCTCCTGATTTACGGCACGGCTGTTTTGACGAACCCCGAATGTGATTTTACACAATTGACAAACAATGAGCTGCATTTCCCGGAAGGATCGTTAAAGATCGTATACAAAAGCCAATCTGTAACTGACAGGATGATCTGATTACAGCTCATGTACTGATTCTGATACTGGGTAATATGATCAGAGGCTGGTGATCCAATAGAATTTGCACAGGACCAGACCGGGATGATCGGAAAGCAGCCCAAAGTCACGCACATCCTGTAAAACTGGACAGAAGGATGCAGATAGTTGGCTTGGAGGATGCATGTATCCAGTGAGTATTACGACCTCGGCATACATCACGCAGACATTACAACGGCTTCAACAGACAATTTCCACCCATCCATTTCAGTCACTTCTATAATATTATACAACACCTAGTAACTCATGAAGTTAAGTTGTATTTATTTGTCACATATACTGCACAGTGAAATTCTTTCTTCGCTCATCCTGACCTTGGGGATTGGGGTCAGAGAGCAGGGTTAGCCATGATACAGCACCCCTGGAGCAGGGTAGGTTGGGGGCCTTGCTCAAGGGCCCAGCAATGGCAGCTTGCCGGTGCTGGGGCTTGAACCCCGATCTTCTGGTCAGCAACCCAGAGCCTTAACCATGAAGGGTGAAGGCCAGGCATGGGCTTGCTCTGAGCCACTTGAGGCCAGCCAACATCACTCCCACCCTGAGAGTACAGACATATTTGGTCCCTTGCCTGTTTTCCCTCCATGCTGATGATTCTTTTCCTTTTCCACCACTCGACACCTAACATGACAACTGAGACTTGTGGTGTCTCTGCTCCTCATGTCGTTGGATGAACTCTGTAGATCAGGGGTGTCGGTGTGGGTGCAGGTTTTCATTCCAACCGAGCAGAAGCCACACCTGAGTGAGTCTACTGAAACCCAAGATCAGTTGATTATCAGGTGTGGCTCCTGCTGGATTGGAATGAAAACCTGCACCCATACCAGCCCTTACCTGCCGATAAGATTTAACACCTCTGCTGTAGATGAACAAGTCCCCAAATCTGTGGGCATGCATCTACTTCCTGTGCGTGTCTTTTCTTTCTTTCTTTTTTTACAATACCACCTGGAGAGCTTGTAACAGATAAAGAAACGCCTATTATTATTTTATGTTAAATTGCATTACACAGACAGTATCCAGTATCCATTTGTCGCACCAGGAGATTTAACACGCATGTAATATGAGGGACTATATTTAAAAGGCGTCTAATTGGAGCTGCTGCGCGAGCACAATCACAGCTGTCATCGTGCACGCGCTTAAAAATAGCAAGGAAATTCCGCGAGACCTAAAACTCCCAGCGCGAGACTTTTTCCACCCTAGTGTACTACACAGTGTGTGTGAAGGCTGCGGGCATTTCACTATACTTACACACTGAGGAGTGCGCTAGTGTGTGTGGGGTCTGAACCAATCTGTGTCGGAATGTCCAGGAGGGGGGGGGGGAAAGCAAACTGTAGAACAATTTCTGCTCCAATGCGTTTGACAAAAACGTTTATCGATGTTAAATAAATTAGCAGTCAAATGATCTGTTTATAAAAGGTAGTAATGGTGGCAAGTTCAAATCTGACAACACTGCTGGTCAGACTGAGGGATGGAAATAATAACTCTAAACGTGTTTCACACATGATACATATATAAACAGTAAAATAAAATAACCGGAATGTTTAGACGTGTTAGTCTTTTACACTGCAACGAGTTTGAGTTACTGAGCTTGTTGCAAGCTAATGCCAGGTAGCCAGTACAGCTAACTGCTAGCTGGCTATTACCAACCACCTATGCGGCCACTGTAACTAAAGTGCGAGGTGTACACAGATATGTTCTAGAAATAAATATATCTATTTTACCTTATCTGTCCATTCAAGCGGTCCAGAGTGCTCTTTAAGTCGTCTCTCGAGAGAGAATTTAGATCAAAACCTGAAGCGAGTAATACCGTAATGACGACAAGCGTGCGACAGCATGCCAAACGGCCCATTAAAGGATAAATAGTGCACTACGTAGCAGACAGACGTTGCTAAATTGCTACTCGTTGTAGTGTACCTAGGTAGGGAGCTGTTAGCAATTTGGGATTCAATTTGTGAATTGCACTTCATTCGCTGGATTTCCAAAATGGCCACCGGAAATATTATATTTCAAAATAAGGGTGACTAAAAATGTTAAATATTTCCGCTATATAGCTGATAAACGAGATAAACAAGTCACCGCAATGCTGGGAATAAACACATTGAATAATAAGTCGTTCTAGATAAGAATTAAGATATAATATTCTGTTAATGTTGCTTGTTTTTGTTCTTTTTTTAAAAAAATAGTTTCACATTAAATCCAGTAATGCATCATAAATCAGTGTTTTGTTGTATTGTTCTAGGCTCTTCTGCAATTTGATATATTTCTATTCACTTGCCATATGCTTGTAAATTTATGCTATTGTTTCCAAAGGAAATTGGTGTCAATGTTTTTCCAACTTTTTTTTTTTTTTTTTTGGAGCCTGCTCTGCTTTTAATTTGTAGACCACATTTTACTCAATTTATTTTGTAGATCAGCCAGCACTACAGCCTTTATTCCCCAAGAAGCTTTCAATCTTCTTTAATGGATATAATATTCATAATACTCTAAACTTCAGTGTCCTCTGAGCTGGCTGATGTCTTTGTAGACATACACAACCTGTCCCTAGAACAACAACTTTCAGTGACCACCTTTCTCAAGACAACTACCATCACACCCTCCTAAAGAGGACTACAGCAACTTGCCTTAATCTATTGACCACTTGCATTCGAATCCACAACCTTACAATCCACAATCCCCGGTCCACCAAGCTGCCACTGCTGGGCCTTTGAGCCAGGCCCTTAACCCCCAGTTGCTCAGTTGTATTAAAAAAGAGAGAGATAAAAATGTAAGTTGCTCTGGACCAGGGGGTCTGTCTAATGGCAGAAATGTAAATAAATAATCTCATTTGGGTTGGGTCCCTAGTCTGTATGCTGGCAGTGTGGTTGTTTATTCTGACTGAGTGAGGTCTGCTTGTTAGAAATTCCAAAACACAAGACAAGGGTGGGTGCCAATATAAAAGTCAGGAGTTCTAAATTTGGGTTGAATGCTGAGAATTACTCAGTACATAGCATTGTCACATACAAGCATCCTTGCTCTTAAGATGTAAGAGAGCTGTGTGTCAGCATTGACATCATCTTCAATGTGCCAGTTTTGGTAATAGGCAAATTACCTTTAGAGGATGTCTAAAGTGTCTAGAATTTAAAAATAATTAATCACAATTGGATAGAAGTCCAAAACCTTAACCACTAAGCTACCATTTCCCACACTTTCCCTATTGAAAAGCTCTGCAAGTATATGCCTGTGAGCTAATTTAGCAAATTTACAGTGCAATACTGTGTACAAGTGTCATCTGCGGGGTTGTGTAACTGACTGGAACTGAATGTCTTAGATGTGGATTTGGTCATTTGTTTACATGTTCCTAAGGTAAACATTTACTCACTCGCATTCAATAATCTCTTTATGGTGGTCCTGGCGAAGCCACAGCCTTAAGATCACTGGACACACAGTGGGAGAATTCAGATGCCAGATTTTTCTCTTGGTCAATGAGATTAAATTCCGCCTGTATGTTGCTCACATTCATGTTTCCTTCAATGATGTGTGATGACCTAGAACTTTCTACAGGAAAGCAGCCACAAATTATACCCCTACCTCTGTACTTCATGGCAGGTATGGTGTTCTTGAGATCATATCAGCAACCCTTCTTTCTCCAAACATGACATGACTGATTGCCAAATAGATTTGACTTTTATTCCAAAAGCTTTTTGATTCAGTGTGTAGGAATGGATATGATTGTGGCATGGTTCTTGATTATTGTTCTCTGCTGCTTTCAGGTTGTCCTGCAATTCTTTTTGAGTGACTGCTGGCTTTTTTATACGTTCCTTATCATCTGAGTGAACGTTCTGAAATCAGTAATCCAGAGCTTGGTGGTTCTTGGTGGTTCCAACAATAACTAGTCTGTACAGGCAATATACCATATAAGGCATGTATAAAGCAGGGATGGTCAATCTTATACAAAATCTTTTCATTCCAATTAAGCAGGAGTCATGGCTGATTCCACCTATTTAATCACTTCATCTTGGCTTTCAATAGACTCGGGTGTGGCTTCTGCTTAGTTGGAATGAAAACCTGCGCCACACACACGCCCTTTCCAGATAAAATCATACACCTCTGGTATAAAAGAGGTTAAGGACGCATACAAGACGACACATGCATTAGCATATCTGTATATATTTGTGTATATAAATTGTATATGCATATATATATATCTGTGTATAAGTATGTACACATGTTCATACACTAAGTGTCCAGTGCATGTGCAAATATCCCATATGTGACATATAGGTATCTTCTGGTGCTCTGTGTGGCTGTGTGTTAATCTGAGGAGCTAGAGTAATGATCAGGGTTCTGATGGCTTGGGGTAAGAAGCTCCTCCTTAGCCTCTTCTCACTCTTCTTGTGTGGTTGCGGAGAGGCTTCAAATCTATACCACAGCTATTTGTTGGCTGTAATAATGTCCCTGAGAACTTTCAGTGGCACCTTTTACCCTCATTGTGATTGCTGTGATGATCTTTCATAATTAAACTGGTGCAATTTGCCCCTGGTCATCTGTAGTTGAAGGTTCTACGTGTTCTCATTACTGAGATGCTTTTCTGTTTACAGTGGTTATAAAAAGTAGCTACTTGAATTACAGTACCGTAGCTTTCCTGTCCGCTCTAACCACTCTGGCCTCTGACAGCTCTCAAGGGTTTTCTGCCAGCTAAACTGCCACTCAGTGGATGTTCTTTAAACATTGTGTTACTTTCACATGATCAACTAATTGCATCATTAATTAAATGAGTGTTTGTACAAGTGTTCGTTTGGAAGTGGCTGATGAATGCACCTCTTTTATTGAAAAATGATTATGATACTTAGTCCCATTTTAAATGCTGGTCAGTAGAACACTGTGATGATGCCTACCAGAGTTAAACCAATTGATGGAAAGTGATGTAAAACTAAAACAGTGCTGTGACAGTAATGATTAAGTGAACATGTAGGATTATCCAGCAGCATTCTGGTATAAATGAAGTCTTTTGCAGCTGCAGCTGCGTGACCAATTTCAACAAATTCAAAACACTGACGCTTGCCTACAAAGTCAAGAATGGACCAGCACCCTCTTACCTCTTACTACTCCCCACACTTCACCTTGCTCCCTACTAGCACTGCTTAACTGGTCCCACCATCTCTCAGGTAGGTATACATCTAGACTCTTCTCTGTTCTGGCACCAAGGTGGTGGAATGAACTTCCCCTAGATGTCCGAACAGCCGAGCCACTGACTGTCTTACCTTAAGACCTACCTAGTCCTGAAGCACTTAACCTAGCTCTTATGTATTGTTGTATATTGATAGAAAAAGAACACTATCTTTAGTGTTCTCAACTCCCAACACAGGTTTTCGGCTGATGCTGTTCTATGTCTGTGGCCTATTGAACCGGTGTTAATGGATTTATTAATAGAGACATCAAAGTGCACTTGTACTATGGATAAGAGCATCTGCCAAATGCCAGAAATGTAAAATGTAAATGTAAGTATCTGCTATAAACCTGTAAAAACAAGAGGCAATGGTTAATCACTGTCAATAACTGTTAATCAGTGCATTTTATATCATCAGAATGTTAATGAAGTTTCCCCATAGTCAGAGACCATTATTAATGTGCATAGACCAGTTTGTAGACTTCATTGGCCAAGTCACCACCACATTTACATCTACATTTACATTTCTGGCATTTGGCAGACTCTCTTATCCAGAGCAACATACAAAAGTGCTTTAAGTCTCTATCATTGAAAACATTAACAATGGTTCAATAGGTTACAGACTTAGGATACCATTAGCCTAAAATTGGATGTTTTTATTTATTTAATACATAAACAGGGAACGATAAGAGCTAGTTTAAGTGCTTCAGGAAAAAGTAGGTCTTAAGACGTCATTTGAAGACAGTCAGAGACTCTGCTGTACGGACATCTAGGGGAAGTTCATTCCACCACCTCGGTGCCAGAACAGAGAAGAGTCTAGATGAATACCTACCTTTTGCCCTGAGAGATGGTGGGACCAGTCGGGCAGTGCTAGTGGATCGGAGGGAGGTATAGTCATATACCACATAGTCCAATTCATTTTTATTTGTATAGGGCTTTTAACCATGAAAAAGTGATGAATATTAAATGAATATTATACAGCAATATAATATATAGACCCCCGAAGCACAGGGAGAATATGCACACAGGTCAGAGTCAGGAATCAACCACCAAAAGGTGCAAGGCAAATTCACCAGCCACTAAGGCATATGACCCTATGGCTCTGTCACATTATCCTTGCTTAGAGCACCTTTGTTTGGCTCTAACCGCTGCATACCGGGAACACCCCACAAGACCTGCTGTTTTGGAGATCGTCTGACCCAGCTGTCTAGCTATTGTTTTGGCTTTAGTCAGAGTAGAAAAGATCCTCATGCTTACCCATGTTTCCTGCTTTGCCACTGTAACAAGATAATGAATGTTATTCACTTCACCTGTCAGTGGTTTTAATGTCATGGCTGACACACGGACACAGAGAGAACATGTGACTCTCCTCACAGACACATAGACATAGACCTAAGCTCTGGATTGAACTAGGGACTCTGGTACCTGTTGCACCACCATGTGACCCAACAGTTACTTTACTGGTAGTAAAATTCATAGACATATTATGTGCTTATTATGGATATCATTCAAAGTAACATTATATTTATATATAGTCTTGGTAGTATTCTTCTTAACTTAATAATCAGAACAGTTCTTCTTTTGGTTTATAAGTTTATATATACACTGACCAGGCATAACATTATGACCACCCGCCTAATATTGTGTTGGTCCTCCTTTTACTGCTAAAACAGCCCTGACCCATCATGCACTGTGTATTCTGACACCTTTCTATCAGAACCAGCATTAACTTCTTCAGCAATTTGAACAACAGTAGCTCGTCTGTTGGATCGGATCACACGGTCCAGCCTTCACTCCCCGCGTGCATCAGTGAGCCTTGACCGCCCTTGACCCTGTCACCGGTTCACCACTGTTCCTTCCTTGGACCACTTTTGATAGATGCTGACCACTGCAGATCGGGAACACCCCACAAGAGCTGCAGTTTTGGAGATGCTGTGATCCAGTCGTCTAGCCATCACAATTTGGCCCTTCATCAAACTCACTCAAATCCTTATGCTTCTTCTAACACATCAACTTTGAGGTCACTTGCTGCCTAATATATCCCACCCACTAACAGGTGCCATGATAAGGAGATTATCAGTGTTATTCAATTCACCTGTCAGAGGCCATAATGTTATGCCTGATCGGTGCATACAAATAAATAAATAAATATGAAATAATTATCCCTTTTATTAATTGTTATTTCATTTAATAATCAATTACATGAATGCTAGGGCTCACCCAGTTTTTCAGCAACCCTGACCTTTAGTACCACTCTTGTCTAACATCAGTGAAGTCATTTTCTTAATGCTCTTAATTTTATTGCAGTGTAAATATCACTCACAGGACGTGTTAACATACTGTATGCCATGTGAATTATAAATACATTCAACATAGAACCTTTCAGGGTTCTCCCAGAAAAAGAGACAAACCAAGAACACTAGAGTGATACATGGAACTTTGTTCCTTTAAAACCAATTTTCAGGAATAATATCAGCTATTTTTATAGCAAGCCATGGAAAAGGAGGGCAAAGAGCTTGGCAGTGAGTATTTTAATACTTGGTTGTTTGCTCTGCATGAAACACATTACTGCTGACACGTATTTCGCCTGGCTTTTCTGTTTTCGTTGTACTCTGTATCATTTCTTTGTGGTTGTGTCTGTGTGTGCAGGCGTGCCTGTGTGAATGTGAATAACACTCTTATGGGCCTGTATTCTTCCATCCTTCAATGGAATGTTTACAGAGCGGTTTACGAGCTCAGCCATGCCTGTTCTCTCTTTCTCTCTCTCTCTCTCTCTCTCTCTCTCGCTCTCTCTCTCTTGGCTCCTGGGCCTCTTGTAAAGATATCTTATTCAGCCCTTTTGTGGAATGTTGGAGTGTGTGAGTGTGTTTGCGGTTGGTGGCCCCCGTGCTGCACTATAGGAGCCATTTCAGACGCAGTCATAAGGGAAACAGCAGCACACCATTGAGAGAAACAAACTCGCCATGCCTGCGGCTCAAATCGCCTCTGAACCCTCAGTAGCAATCAGTATTTCATTTCCACACAGGAATAAACATTTTCCACTTTATTGTGACTTGCCTGGGTTTATGCTCTAACCCTAACCCTAGACTCGTTTCAATAACTGTAAGAGCATTTTAGTTTATATTAAACTTAGTGGATCAAATAAATGACAGATGATAACCATATGTGCTGTAATTTATAGAAATAAATCCGCACGCAAACTATTTAAGAGATGATGACCCATTTAGAAGCAAAACTTTATTTAAGTTTACTGTATATAAATATAAAAGAGCTTGAGTCACTGTACAGTTTCAAAAACCTTAAAATGGTTTGTGCTCCACTGAACGAGCACGAGCGGGCAGGGAGCGTGGAAAGCCTCCTCCTCAATGCCCACTCTGGCTTTGTAGTGCTGCCAGCGCACCAGTCTTGTGTTGTTTTGGAGAGGGGGCACGTGGTGGGGGTTAGACTGTAAACTCCAGGCTGAAATATTCCCTCACGGCCACATGCATGCATGCAAACACAGAGGCGTGTGTGTACACATTTGAGGGCAGCTGAGCCGAAACATGTCAACACGGCCACATAGCCTCTGCTTTGATCTCATGCTGACCCACGACGACGCGCCCACATAAACACCACCCACGCAAACCCACGTCACTACACACGCCGCACTTGTTGGTAGGTCTGCTCAGGTTCATATCACAAGCTCTGTGTGTGTGTATGTGTTTTTTGTAAACTTTATCCCCCGCACTCACACACACACACACACACACCAAACCCCTTCCCCCATCCAAATCTCCCTCCCTCCCCCCCTCCTGGGAAAACAGCGACAACAAATTAGCCTTCTTTTATGTCACGGACCAAGGACGACACTTGGACAGGCCCGAGATTGTCCTCGCGGGTTCCCATGAACCTCTCTAACCTTCTCCTTTCAGCGCCGAAGGAAGCGGCCATTGTGCCAGCACCTGTTTCTGTGGAAATTGGTAAAATGATGGCTTTGTTAGGCATCACCCAGGCAACCAGGAGAAAGGGGAAAGGGGGGGTGTGGAGGTGGAGGAGACAGAGGAGGGGTTTGGGGCCATGTGCTGGACCTTAAGAGTCCATGCCAAGGGTGGGGAGATAAAGGGGTGTGCCTTGTTGCTCTAGCAGGGAATTATGGGATTGCAGCTTGATTTTCCAGGAGTTCAGTCAATTATCAGATGTGTGCATTGTTACTTCATTTGCCAGTCAAGCTTGAGTCACGCATTCACATCAGTCAGGAACAACTCACTCAAACTGGACCAGCGCTTTCTTCAGTCGGACTTTTTTACCACTCAAATGAGCAAAAGTTTGATTTGACTAGAAATTCAGGCATTAAAATGTACATATTGTTATCATTTATTATGATATTGAACACCTCCTGTATGTGGATTAGTGTTACCTCTCTTAAGCCTCCAGCTTTTTTTTTTTGATGTTGTGGATTTGCTGTGAAGTTCTACATCTCCCAGCAGATGGCAATCATTTATCAGTAGTGGCAGAGCCTGTGCTGGCTTACAGGACAAATCATCCATCTTAGAGCTTCCCTCTACACAGGACATTTAGTACTGACAAGGATGGGGGTCCTGTGGATAGGTCAGAGGTTGACAATTTTGGTTTTCAAATTTTTCTAGTAGTAGCAACAGCATTTTGATTCTGGTATTATTAATCTAGAGCAAAAGAAAAATGGACTATGACTTATCATTACACCATAAACATCACTCATGGCACCAGAGGTGAGCCTAAATATCTAAAATAGTAATCCATGAAGATTAATAACAGAGAGAAAACCACAGTAGTCATTTATGAGTGTTCTCAAATGACCAAGATTTATACTACATCCTGACAAATGTTAATATTCGAACCATACTGTATATCAGAGTGTGATTTCTGATTGAAATTTATCACAATGAGACATGAGACAAGTTCTTCAGAAAAGCAAACAAACCACCAAGTCAGTCATTTCTATCGTTCCCAAGTTGAAATTATGTTTACATCTGAATAAATCTTGAGTAAAATTAGACAATAAAACATTTCTAATGCTTTAATTCAAAATCCATGTCCATTTGGGATGCCAAATGATATCAGAACTCAGCATTGCCATGTCATAGCTTGGTTTCATCCAAAGCTTGGGTTACTACCTGTGTGGAGTTTCACTTTCTCTCTCGGCACCTGCACTGGGTTTCCAACAGGTTCTCCACTTTCCTCCTATCTAAAACATAAAACGTAGCAGTAGCTATATTAATAAAATGTCCTAAGTTTGAATAAATATGTCTGTGCATGGTGCTCTGTCATGGACAGGTGATCTATTCTGCCTCACACCTGGTGATCCCACAATAGGGATCCACTGGATCCACTGTGACCAGGATAGAACAGGATATGAATGAATTAAAATAATATCCAAGGCTATTTGATTTATAAATGACACTCTCTGTCACAACTGCCCTGCCCAGAATAAACTGACTGATGAATAAGCAATGTCCTGTATTCCCTTCTCCGCTTGATGTTATGAAGAAAGCTATAATGTTCAGCAGAATAACATAGCAGAATTCTATATAAGGTAACTTTAATCAACCACAGGCATAAAAACATACAGAAAGTACAGTGGTGGAAAGTCCCTACCGCTTCTCTGGCTATATGTAGGTTAATCTTTGTGTGCTGACCATAAGGACAGAGCCATCGCTTGTATCATTTCAAGCAGCGATGTCTGTAAAATCACAGCACAGTCAGCAGAAATCAGACTGCTTAAAAACATAAACCACCAGCGCTCACCGGATTTGCGGCCAGCACTCTGTAGCCTGCAGTATATTTGAGTTATACGAAAAAATACCAACAAAAACATAGCTCGCTGAAAAATAACAAAAATAAAATAAACTTAATAACCAAGCGTGGACATCGAAAAAGATTTTGGTTCTGTCCCAATGGGCTAGAAGTCAGCTTCTGTTACTGCTATTACAAATATGTCAGCCATTTTAAGCAACACCCCAAATTTCTATGCTAAATATTATTCTATGTACTGTATACAGATGTCTTGATAGTTGTGATTTTACCATATTCACATCATTTGTATTCAGTCACAACCATATTCAAGGCTGAATTATACAAAATTAGTGTTGAGGTAATAGACAAATTGGTGAAATTCAGCACCAGGGACTTAAGTAAGAAGTGTAGAAGAAAAAAATGATCAGATTATTATTTTAACAATGGACTTCATAGCAGAGCACAATGAATCAACAAAATTATTATTATTATTATTATTATTATTATTTTTAGCCTTCATCCTGGCTATATATGATGACTTCTTGACTTTATTAGGCTGCACACAACACATTTTCTTTACAGTAATCTAAAATATAATGCAAAATAATATGTGGTGGATCAAGTGCTATTTTACAAATGGGCTAAATAATGAAAATGGAAGTCATTTTGTTGAATTAAAATGATAATCACAACTAGGAAGATTTATGTAGCAGTTTCTTGGCAACAGACTAGATTCGTTTTGGATATTATATCATTGCTTGACAATTGATTTGCATAGATGCTACCAAAAAAAACCCTGTCTCAGAGGTCTCTAGTCAGGAAATATACTAAACTTTGTACATGGAGGCATCAGAGTCAGACAGGTGATTTTATTATTTATTTATTTCGGAAAAGGACGCCCAGGAAATCAACGTAACCAAGCGTAAACCAAATAACTTTCCCCACACTGATACTCATTTCTGGGCATCTCTGAATATGACAAACAAACTACAGGCAAACAGATAAATTTGAATAAAATTGCATTATTTACGATAACGCTTAACTAAGTGTGTTTTGTGCAGACTACATTGATTCATTTACATATTATCCAGAAGATTTTCAGCTAGCTATTAATGTGTTACAATTATGCAAAACTGTAATGTTCTCTTCTCTAGCTCCTCGTTGTTGTGCAACATCTGCACACGTTATCTCAAAACACGTGTGTATGGTAATTGCTTCTTCTTAGACACTTCACTAGCATTTCAGTTCAGTTCAATTGCATTCATTTAGTGCTATTTACAATGGATATTGTCTCAAAACAGCTTTGCTGAAATATAACAATTCTGAATAAAATCCAATTTATATATCCCTAATGAGCAAGCCTGAGGCAACGGTGGCGAGGAAAAACTCCCCGAGACGATATGAGGAAGAAACCTTGAGAGGAACCAGAAACTCAGAACAAAACTCATCCTCATCTGGGAGACACCAGAAAGTGTGATTATAAATAATATCCAAATTCATCATGGAATTCATGTCAGGAAGATAGGAAGATTACAGAACGAATGCATTTGGAAGAATTGCAGCTTATTAGTGAAATGTTACAGTTCATCTAACATTAACCTGCATTAGCATATAGTTGTGTTAAACGTTAGCATACCCTGACTAAAGACAGCTGAATATACCTTAAGAAGGTGTACAGTGAGATACAAGTTATTATAATGTTCATGTCAGCAGATATACTGACAGCTATACCAGTTTACTTCGAGAAATTAAGCTGTCAGAATTCTGTACTGGAATTACCATGCAGCTAGCATCACTTATTGTTTTTCTGTCAGAAAGTCAGTTTAAGTAGTTCAGTGGTAATACTGGAAATTCATGAATCTCAGAGCCACCACTGAGAAACATCATTAACCTTATCCTGTTCGGCTGGATTGTCTTGTAACATGTAAGTTGCTTATTAAAAAAAAATCAAAGAATCTGCTGTATAAATTGAATGTCAGAAATTTAAATCCATAATTCCTTTTGCAATAAAAAAGCTGCTGTGTTATGTGGGAGTTGGCCTCGCTCGGGACTTGAGTGTGCAGTGTGGTCTTTTGGGCTAATGAAAGAAAGAACACACTGGGCATCTCAGAGAGCAGCTACATGGTGGTCTTTCAGCGTGGCATGGGCACGGGAAAACGGCCAGGGAGAAACCAGGAGTTAGTTAGCATGCAGGAACGAGAGAGAGAGAGAGAGATAGAGAGAGAGAGAGAGAGAGAGAGAGAGAGACTGGCACTGCACTGACACTGGCAGATACATTGTTTAGTAAACGAAGCCCAGACTGGCATAAAGGTCTATTTAAAAGTATGTCAATCTGATGGATACATATTTGAGGCATTAATATATGAATACATAACCAAGCATCAGGGCTTTCAGCATACCACAATCTTAAAGTTAATTACGTTAAGTGACGTTAACCACAGCAGAGACAGTCCAAGATTTAAATTATTCACTAATGGAAAATATATTGCAGTTTAAACTCCCAGCTTATTATAGGCGTATTCTTTAATAAGATTCAGAGCTGGAAGATGCTTGTGTTAGTGTACTTCTTTACTAAATATTGAGCATACAGTTTTGGCATATTATTTTGGCATATTTATACTTTACTTGAAATTGAATACTCATATTTAGACATGATTTAAAGCCTTTAGCGTACTTACTTACTTAATCTTCTTCGCTCTTGGTGTAGCGTAAGGAATAAGGCGCCATTTCTGATGGTTTTCTAAAGATGTAGTCGACATTTCTGTAGCAAGAGTACTTTACGCAGTGGAGTATTTTACACAACCCTCCTCCTTTCACACCCTGCGCTTGGGACCCGGCAATGGAAGAGTTTACACAATGGCTGTACATCACTGTAACTGAGCTCAGTTTAGCCTCCAAGCATTTCATGGATTTTAGCAAACGAACAAACTGTGTGAATTTGTCATCTGCTGCAATCTTCTCATGCTACATAATGTAGTTTTTGTAAAACCATGGGACTGCAGTGTGGAACTTGAGGATGAGCGCTCCTGGCCCTAGCTGTGATTCAACATGCAGGAGGAAGCAAATTCTCAGACATTCCTCCTTCCTAGAACGTTTCACTAATTTGCTCACATTTACCGGGTATATGTAACTAATTTAGGCTGTTTTCTTTACTTATGCCTGGTTAAACTAGCATCAATTCCAGTACCAACAGCAATCTGATTTGTACAGAATTTGTATTTATTTATTCTTTTTTTTTTACAGTTTATAAAACAGTGTATATATTTCTTTCTTTTTCTCTTATATTTTTATTTTCATTATAGCAACTGTAACATGGCAAAGGAATTTCCCCCTGGGATTAATAAAGTTCTTTGAATCTTGAATCTTGAAGATAAACTCTAGCTCACTGTCCATCCATAGAGAATATTCTACTGGGCACACGGCACAAGGTGTTCAGGCTCAGCAGGGCATAATTGCAATCTATCACACTTTAGAGATGCCAATCTACCTACAACACATGTCTTTGGACTGGGAGAGAAAACCGGAAGTACCCAAAGGAAAAGTCTGAAGCACAGGGAGAACATGCACACTAGGCACACATAGGGCAGAAGCAGGGATCAGACCCCTAACCCCAGAGGTGTGAGACAAACATGCTGACCACTAAGTCACCTGCCTCTAGCTCAGGGGTCTCCAACCTTTCTTTCACCAATTAAGGTGGACAAGAGCTACTAGTGTTATATTATTATTATTAAGAACATTTATTTACATAGCTTATTACCCAAAACCAAACCTGCTGAATGAGCTATTATTATAATATATATTACAATATATTTTGCAATAAATCATTATAAATTCACATAAGCAGCATGTATTTCTTTCCTAAATGCATTTGTTCACTTGTTCACTCAATGTGTCAAGCTCACCCAATTAATTCACATCCTATTCATATCATAAAAAACATAAGTGTTTTATCCATATATTACTGTATCCCATCAGTTCCCTTCATCATTTTCCACAAGGGGCAGGACTTCTGTGAATTTGACTATGAAATTGAAACAGGGTTACAGAGTTCCTTTGTTTTATCAATTTTCATATATTCTATGAACCTTTAGGTGAGCTACTCAGAGGAGAGACGTGCTAGAGACCCCTGCTCTAGCTCACCATAAAGCTTTTAGAAATTTATTAATGTTTTTAGACAACAATGCAATCACTTTAACCAAAAAAACATCATCTGACAATTTTAAATAAGCAATAAAACAAATTTTTTTTACAATTTTACATTTTTTTACTTCATTTTTTGGCTGAATACATCCACATAAGCTCAAGCACAATTTTGATGCATTTCCTAGAATAACCCTTGATAATAAACTCGTCCCTGCTCTAACTTGCAGTATCATTCATTCTTCATGCTATTTAAAAATGTGCATTCGCATATTACATTTAATGAACTATTACAAGCTCTCTTTATAGACTTTAGGTAGCTTGATGCTGTTTCCCAAGTACTGTATAGTTTATTAACTGATTTCAGTAATTACAGTAAAACTAATATGAGATGTGCACTGATAAAAAATGCAGCAGGGGGTCGGTCAGAATTAATACATCCATTAATACATACAATATTAAATTCCAGATTTCATTGCTGGTGCTAAACAAGTTTCGAAATATTTAGACTGAATAGTGTAGCAGGAATGTGATGAGTCCACAGCACTAATGTGGATGGTGCTGAAAGGATGGGTTTGATCTGGGTTTGATCCTCAGCTCAGGTGAGAGCGAGGAGTTTGATTTTATTCAGGCGTTTCAAGAAAACCAGATCAAATTGTGTAGGATGTATGAAAACAAACAGTGTTAATCGAACTAAATTTATTCATACACAACTACACAACTGATGTATGCAATTAAATAAAGCTGTAATTCAATGAGGGTTTTTTAAATGTATTTAATGACATATATGAGGATCATAAGACTGAAAACATCAAGCTTAAATGGCCTTGTTGTGCTTTTTCTCCTGTACATAAAAGCAGTTTTAAAAAAAAAACCTTTATTTCCAGATGTTAGGGCTCAATTACAGAGGAAACCCTGTAATAAAGTTATATGTATAACTTTAATTAATTTACCCTTTAATTTAGTTACATTTGGCGTAAAAATAACATCAACCGTATAACTATTTCAGATTTTATTTTCTTACTATAATGCAACACAGTATATCGATATACTGTGTCTGCTGCTGCTGAAAGATCATGAGGGCGCATCTCAATCAGTTCCATAGTTCAGTAGTCAGGACACTGGGCAGGGAGTCGAACATTTTAATAGCTGTCTGTCTCTCAGTCACAAAATCCTCTCAGTGTACTGGAACATTAGATTCCTAAAAAGTCCCACAATGCACCACAACAACCAGAGAGCATCGATGCTCACAGTGTTCCCTCACCGCAAATGATGTAATGTTTCCTGAAGCCTCTCAGCTCTACAAATGTAAGTATTGTTCAGATAAAATACGTACTTCATTTCATGTTCTGTATACAGTTTGTTTGAGTCTAACGACTTTAATGTGTTTAATGAATTAAACAAAAATCCACTAGTGAGTCTGTACTCCTGCTTGAAGAATCAGGACAGAACCACATGTGATTAAGTGAACACACACACACATATATACTGTATATATATATGGGGGTAGGATTGCATTTATTACATACATTAATAATTATAGCAAGGGAAGGTCATAAGTATAAACATAAGTATAGTAAGATGAAGGGGTGTGTGTGTGTGTGTGTGTGTGTGCGTGTGTACACCTCAGCCGGAACTGTTCGGATGATGGCAGGCTTTTGAAAGCTACTAAAAATGTCTTCACCAATGTAACGCATGTGTTATTTATCCCTTATGTGTGAGACTGCACCTTTCTCAGTAGGACTGAGACACAGAGAGAGAGAGAGAGAGAGAGAGCATCTGGAGTAGTCTTTTCCCTCCCTGTTTCTGTGAATTACTTCTGCACAGGAGGGGAATATTGTCCCAGGGAGTGGAGTAAAAGATGGATCCAGCTGTGCACACAATCTCTAACACATACACACTAATACACACACACACACACACACTTGTAAGGCATGCCATACATGGGCACTCAGACTGCACACTAGAGCACATACACAAAGACACTCAGAGTGATTAAGGCCCCTGGACACACACAGCTATGCACACAAACATGCACACACACGTACACACACGCACACACACACACACACACATATACACCACATGTGGTGTGCAAAGGGGCTAGTTAAGCATGATTTATCTCCGCTTGGGGATTCACAGGATGGCTCCGGTTCAACTGATTTCCCAGAGCAAGCGGAAGCAGCTACCAGCCGTATCAGGCAGGAATTCTCATCCCTAAGCCCTCCTGGGTGAGAAGCCACATGAACTAGGGAAGAACCTAAAGAAATCCACTAATCCCCTACTTCCATGCCTGTTACTCATCATGCAGGTATTTTAAATGCTCTTGATTTATAACCTGACCACCAGGAGGCGCAGCACCAACAGGAAATCACCGAAGACACAACAGAAGCCTGTGAGACCAGGAAACATCTGCAAAGCAAGAATTCATGTCTAATTAGTGCTGTGGAAAGAGAGCCTTTTTATGAAATACATAGTACACAGAATCCATTCTAATGTGGTTTCATGGTAGCGATGTTATTTTTCCGGCTAAGCAAACATGCATTATTATAATGCGATACAGACATGCATCACAGAGTGTCTGCAAATAATAATAATAATAACAATAATAATAATAATAATAATAATAATAATAAGAAGAAGAAGAAGAAGAAGAAGAAGAAGAAGAAGAAGAAGATGATGAAGAAGAAGAAGAAGAAGAAGAAGAAGAATTTGTTAAAAACCACTTATTTACTACTTACTGGTTGCAATAAGCCTTGAATATTCTTACATATTGTGTTAGAAATGTTCAGCCCACAGTGATATCTGATTCTGATTGTGGCCAGAAGCTGACGATTCATTTCATCGCGATGATTCAACAGCAGCTCCGACCATCCTGTCAGCACTCTTCTAATCAATTCTAAAGCCACATATAATTCACACAGATGTTTACGGCAGACACACGTGATCCACGTGATCTAAAACGAATAACAGATGGAGGAGACGGAAAATGTGCTGTTATTTGACAAAGAAAAATCTGTCAGTAATTATTGATATGGTGCAGTTTTCTGTTTATTTTTGCTATTTATTCTTATTATTCTAATGTCAGAGTTTTGTAACAGTCAAACCTAGCAAATAATTTCAGCAAACAGGAACGTTTCTCAGGAACGAGCTGCTTGTTTTATCTTATAAAATTATGAGAAGAACTGATTATAACTGCTGTAAAGTAAGTGATAAGAGGAACTAACCTGCTGAGCAGACACACCACAGCATTATATATAACAATAAACAGATTGTGTGTTGTTCTTTAATGAATATAAACAGTTATTATATTATTAACGCAGGGGTATATGAGAAATAAAACAGGTGTAAGTGCTGAAAAGAATCAGCTTCTGGATGGAACCAGTACCTCTATTTCGCCTGAGGATGTATTACACAACCAGGTTGTTGATCAATTATTTTAAATATAAAAGTATATACCATTACGGTTAATTGCTTACAAAGAAGATGACAAGGTTAACATCACATACCCAAGGGATTATACACATTATATTATAGCACATGTATATTTTACAGCATCTTATGTTTATATTTGTGTATCATTTCTGCCAATTTGGTCTTAAATCCATTTAAAGCAGCCATAAAAAGAAACATTTAACCCAAAACGAGCTGATGCTTTGCTGAAGTACTATTTAAAAGCTTGAAGACTGACATGTAGATTGTGTAAAAGAAGCTGTAGATAACAGCTAGAGGTGTATTTGTGGACAGCTCTTGCTTTCTTGCTTAAAGCACTAACTAGTAGAAAAGATTGAACTGTGACCTGTTCTAAGATAGACTGCCATATGGTAGTGACTGAGAGCTAATGTATGATAAAAGATTTCTCTTTTTTTATTCAGGCTAACAAATGTGTAGTTCTTCTCTCTCTCTCTCTCTCTCTCTCTCTCTCTCTCTCTCTCTCTATCTCTCTTTTTACATTTAATATAGTTCTCTTAATCTATCCAGTTGTTCCCACACATCTTTATGATGTTTGCAGTTACAGTCTCTGAGGAAATATTCACTTTCCTGTTGTGGCTACCTGGCCAACTGACCATGCGGAATAAATCTCTATTACTGAGATATCTCCCGCTGAGATTGTAGCGTCGATATATATGCAACGAGAGCACAAATCAACTCTCACCGAAGCCTTGGACACTCCATGTTTTCATTTTCTCTTCTATACCCAGCTGACCATTTGAAATATTTCGAAGACACACTGAGAGAGGAAAATAATAAAAAAAAAAAAAATAACCCGGTGTTGAGCTTTTCAGCAGATGGATCCTTATGGTAAGAAAACAGTTTAAAAACAGAACCTCATTTTGTAATATTGTCTTCAAATAGGAAATGCTGCCAGCTTTGCTAAGGCCCCGGTCATTTTTCCTTAAACAGTGTACATAGAAATATATTATGGAGGATTTATGGCATTGTGGTTTAATGTCACTTTAGGGACAGAAGTAAACTTTAGAATACACACAGCTGTAGAGTACAGACACCAACGCGCCACAGCACACGCAGGTAAACGGAGCATGCACAAAGACACACACCTTTACAAGACGTCGGCCCTTACCGGGTGCTGACAGGACCACACATATGGTCTCGTACAAAACGGCTGGAATGCTATAAACATTTATTTCAGCAGCGACCTACACGGTTCCATTTCAAACAGTCCCGAAGAAACACGCTAGCCTACCTGAGCACAATAATAAACAGAGAAAGGCTGGATTCACACTAGAAAAAACAGACAAATATTTCTGGGGGGCCTCCATTACGGCGTGCGGATGAATAGTTTTCAAGATGCACGGGGATTTCTCATGGTATGAATTCGCATGTCTGAAATAGGAATTAGCAGCAACCAGGTGTTTGATTTACGAGTCAAATTAAAAGAGTTCAATTCAACTTTGAATACAAATTTTATTGGTCACAAATGCAAATCATGAACGTTTTTTGTGGCTGATATAAAAATAGAATCAAAAAGAAAAATAGACTTTTAAAAATAAAATTAAACTTTACAGGTAAGAAAATATACAGAATATATAAAATATTACAAATATTTTTTAAAAGAAATGTAACCTAAAAATATAAAAATGCTTTAAATATTCATTATATTAATTTATATTGTTTTTTATTATTATTATTTTTTTTAAAATATTTTATGTCCTACAAAATGTACACTTTTATGTGGATTTTCTTTTTCTACATAATCAATGTCCAGAGTCCTCTAAAATGGTATATCACACTTTTAAGGTTTTCATTTGACTCATCATCTTATGCATATAGTTAAAAAAAAAAAGGAAATATATTTTGTTAAATATTATTTTAGAGAAGCTGTTTTTATCGTACATTTGGACTCCATTTCCAAGCACATTTTATTTATTATTATTTATGTTGCCCAACTAGTAATATGCTTGTGTCTCTATGCATTTTCATTTTTTCCCTGACTATATTTTTGTTTATGACTCGCTTGCTCTTCATACATTAAAAATAATTTTAATAAATTTCTTTGAAAGAAGAGTTTGTATAAATGAAGAAGACAATCTTTCTTGATTTTGCATTCAAAGCAACTTTTCATAAACATCGAGATATCTAGATCATGATAGATTTCTGAAAGACTTCCTTATTTTAAATTTACATGATTTATTATTTACTTTTACATCATGAACAATCACATTTTTCTTAATTTTGTTAAATGAAGACGTTTAATTGTGGACTCCTTTTAACTATTATTTAATTATCATTAAGGTAGCTACTTTTACTCTTTATCTAGTTAGAATGAGTTATATTAACTATATATATATATATATATATATATATATATATATATATATATATATATATATATATATATATATATTAACTATATATTTTATACATTATGTTCTTCTTTGTCTTTTTTAACCTTTCGACATTCAGCTACAGCAACATAATAAGGAATTGGGAAATAGGTCCACTGTTCCTGTTCTGGTGTCCTGGTCTAGACAGGAACCAAACGTCAGCCATCTTTAAACCCAGATTTAAAACATTTTCATTCTTTTGGTGTCTTTATTAAATCCGTATGCTATGCCCTGCACTCACTTCACTCTCTCTCTTCTTCATCTCTGCACTTTTTAATGTCTCATAAGACATAAGACAGTCTTTTAATATACTCGTAACACACAAGGAAACACATGTTTTTAAAGAGCAAGTGTATCATTTCTGAATGATAAGGAAATGTATTTGGTTAAAAAAGAGAGCAAAATATTTGACTCCTTTTCAGTATGTGTTGAACATCATTACATTTACTGCTCTTTTGGAAATGTAAAAGAGAAAAACATGACACTGAAGCTTATCCTAAGGCCAACAGAACAAAATGCATGACCTGGGATTTTGTAGTTTTGAATTCCTCTCTGTTCATATTCACAGAGCCTAAAAACATGTGAAAGCTGATCAAAGATAACAAATGCCTCAAGCACTGACATGAAACAAACTCCAGACTATAAAACTATAAAAAGAAAGGAAAAAAAAGATGCCACGAAGGAGTTTTTTGCTCACACTCCTAATTAAATGAGAAATTAGGCATTGGGAGATAAGTGTTAGGTTGAGAGTTAAAGTGTAAAATGAAGCATTGAGTCAAGACATGAGTCAGTCTGGGCCCTGCCTTCATTAGTCTTCTAAACGCAAGTGTGGTTTGTGTGTGTGTGTGTGTGTGTGTGTGTGTGTGTGTGTGTGTGTGCATGCTGGAAGTGTGTGTCTGTGTGTGGCGAGTGGTCCCACCCATGTTTGTTCTGCCAGCAGTCTGCTCTTGCTGTGAAGTCAGACCTCACACAGCGCTCAGCTCCTCTGAGCCTCCACACTCACACTGAGATCAGCATCCGCTTCAGCACGGCCTTTGCGTGTTAACCCTCATGTTATGTTCGCTAGTTAGCACTAGATATCCTGTTGTACCCTTGCACCTTGTGGGGCAGGTTGGGAAAAAAACATCTGCAGGTCCAAAGCTTGAAAATCATCTGAAGTGTAATTTCATATTGTTTTTTGAAAAGGTTTCATGTAGGAATTTTGGATTGTACTTTTAAAAAATGGAGTAAGAACATTCTGACCTGGTGGTCCGGGATTAGCTTGTGTTGTCCATAGACTGTCTTAGTGATTATGTCATGATGAACAACTGAAATTTGCAAAAGATCAGTTAGAGCACTTGAAGACAGAGGGAGTTAAAATGACAGAAATTCAGTAAGTCATGTACAAGTGCAGTTTCCCTAAACAAATCCTCTGCTTTAAGTGCATCTTCACTTAATTTAAAGTAAAAAGAAAATTACTCTGAAATTTACTCTGAAGTATAGATTGAAACAAACTGCAAACTAAAAATAAAGAAAAACAAAGTGATTGCATTCATGGTTGTTAGATTTTAGTTTTTTTGCTGTTAGATTTGTTTATATTTAGTTTGTTTAGCAACTGAGCGGATGCTGTCCTGTCACTCTAAGACTTGACAGACGTCATGCAGTGATCTAGTGTTTAAACATGTAACGAGGAAATACAAGTAAAGATGTTTTGAAGTGAAAGGTGACAGAAAAGCTGGATATTCCCGTCAGTATAATCACCTCTGCTGTGCTTTCGATGACAGAAAGCATGACAAGCCCTTTGGTCATAATATAACACCAAAATTTTGTCCTTAAACATCCCTTGAGGAGAGTTTTTTGGGATTGTTGCAGCCAAAAATGCTTGATGTTGTGATAAGCTGTGACTTAGTTCAAATTTTGTGATGCAACTTGCAGAGTATTTTGTGGAAAACTACTTGAATTGGTGAAAGAGTGAACACAGGATTCTTCTTTTAACTCCTACCAGTGATGACACATAGATAGATAGATAGATAGATAGATAGATAGATAGATAGATAGATAGATAGATAGATAGATAGATAGATAGATAGACAGACAGACAGACAGACAGACAGACAGACAGACAGACAGATAGTAATCGGATAGATATATAGATAGATAGACAGACAGACAGATAGTAATTGGATAGATAGATAGATAGATAGATAGATAGATAGATAGATAGATAGATAGATAGATAGATAGATAGACAGACAGACAGGCAGACTGACAGATAGTAATCGGATAGATATATAGATAGACAGACAGACAGACAGACAGACAGATAGTAATCGGATAGATATATAGATAGATAGACAGACAGACAGATAGTAATTGGATAGATAGATAGATAGATAGATAGATAGATAGATAGATAGATAGATAGATAGATAGATAGATAGATAGATAGATAGATAGACAGACAGACAGATAGTAATCGGATAGCTATATAGACAGATAGACAGACAGACAGGTAGGTAGGTAGATAGATAGATAGATAGATAGATAGATAGATAGATAGATAGATAGATAGATAGATAGATAGATAGATAGATAGATAGATAGATAGATAGATAGATACACTATATTGCCAAAAGTATTCGCTCACCTGCCTTGACTCGCATATGAACTTAAGTGACATCCCATTCCTAATCCATAGGGTTCAATATGACGTCGGTCCACCCTTTGCAGCTATAACAGCTTCAACTCTTCTGGGAAGGCTGTCCACAAGGTTTAGGAGTGTCTTTATGGGAATTTTTGACCATTCTTCCAGAAGCACATTTGTGAGGTCACACACTGATGTTGGACGAGAAGGCCTGGCTCTCAGTCTCCGCTCTAATTCATCCCAAAGGTGTTCTATCGGGTTGAGGTCAGGACTCTGTGCAGGCCAGTCAAGTTCATCCACACCAGACTCTGTCATCCATGTCTTTATGGACCTTGCTTTGTGCACTGGTGCACAGTCATGTTGGAAGAGGAAGGGGCCAGCTCCAAACTGTTCCCACAAAGTTGGGAGCATGGAATTGTCCAAAATGTCTTGGTATGCTGAAGCATTCAGAGTTCCTTTCACTGGAACTAAGGGGCCAAGCCCAGCTCCTGAAAAACAACCCCACACCATAATCCCCCCCTCCACCAAACTTTACACTTGGCACAATGCAGTCAGACAAGTACCGTTCTCCTGGCAACCGCCAAACCCAGACTCGTCCATCAGATTGCCAGATGGAGAAGCGCGATTCGTCACTCCAGTGAACACGTCTCCACTGCTCTAGAGTCCAGTGGCGGCGTGCTTTACACCACTGCATCCGACGCTTTGCATTGCACTTGGTGATGTATGGCTTGGATGCAGCTGCTCGGCCATGGAAACCCATTCCATGAAGCTCTCTGCGCACTGTTCTTGAGCTAATCTGAAGGCCACATGAAGTTTGGAGGTCTGTAGCGATTGACTCTGCAGAAAGTTGACGACCTCTTCGCACTATGCGCCTCAGCATCCGCTGACCCCGCTCCGTCAGTTTACGTGGCCTACCACTTCGTGGCTGAGTTGCTGTCGTTCCCAAACACTTCCACGTTCTTATAATACAGCTGACAGTTGACTGTGGAATATTTAGGAGCGAGGAAATTTCACGACTGGATTTGTTGCACAGGTGGCATCCTATCACAGTTCCACGCTGGAATTCACTGATCTCCTGAGAGCGACCCATTCTTTCACAAATGTTTGTAAAAACAGTCTGCATGCCTACGTGCTTGATTTTATACACCTGTGGCCATGGAAGTGATTGGAACACCTGATTCTGATTATTTGGATGGGTGAGCGAATACTTTTGGCAATATAGTGTGTATATATATATATATATATATATAAACACACACACACAAATATAAGACTAAGAAGAAAGAAGAAAACCTTAAATATAGAATAGATTAAGTTATATGTTGTAGTGCAGATATGAAACACAGTAATGATTCTGACTGCTGTAATCATGTTTGACATGCATAAAATTGAAGAGGGCTTTGGCTGAATGTGTACTGAGATGACGTCACATGACATGTCTTGGGCTAAACCTACAGAATTTTAAAACTTTTGCATCTCCTCTGAATTTTCTTGATTTTGCTTCCATTTCTGTGAACTCAGGGACTGCTTAAATACGATCTCTGGAGTACTGTAATTACTGAAGAACAGGGCATCATTATGGATGTCCTCAGCTCTTTATGCCTTCGTTCTTCTCTGAGGGCTGTGAAAAATGAATGAAGCACCACGTCATGTTTCATCCTCTTGGATCGTCTTTTTGCCAACCAGAAGTGATCACTTGTGCTGCGATCAAAACAAAATCAAACTTGATTTCTGCTGTTAGGAGTCCAGCCAGTAGTGGAGTTTTACAGGCATTAGTGCAGGAAAAAACTTTTCCTTAACAGGCAATACAGCGATGGTGTATCTACAACAGTCCACACCGATTCACTCCTCAGATATTTTACACGCATGAAATTTGATTCAAATCCAGACTGACGCTAGGGCAGGTCGCTCTACTGATACAATAAGATCTGAATCACATGCATCGTGCACAGATTCTGAAGCCACACAAGTATACCGTGAGTTAGGTTTGGCACAGACTCTGCAAGCTATTCCTTTCCTTGTCGACTGGGGATAAATCAAATCTTTATAAATCTGTTTAAGGATTTTTATATTTCCTCTTTTGGCTCAAGGCCTGGGTTTCGGTCACTGTACTAGGCAGACCAGGACCAGCTGGACGGCACTTAAACCTCAGAGACAGACATCCGGCATAAGTTCTATCATTCCATATTAAAGATATACACACTCTCCATTCCAAGATGGAAAACATTGTTTTTAAGGTTGGGAGAAAAAAATAAGAGTATGTATTCTTTTAGATATCCGCTAACCGAAATCAATTTTCTGTAAGCAGACAGATAGCACACATCCAGAAATTCCCAGATAATTAATGAGTGTGGTAGTGATGGGTGCCCAAGGACAGACTCCCCACTGAGAGAGACAGAGTGAAAGTGAGACAGACAGAAAGACAACACAAGGGTTTTTTTTTGTAACAGCGAGGGGTCTGTGTGTGGTTAGAAGACCTCACAGTCAGATGGGTTTGGGGCAAACAGTCAGCGCAGACGCACACAAAGATCACAAGAACCAACCAGTGTGTGTGTGTGTGTGTGTGTGTGGCATGTATGTAACCATTTTTGTGCACTCCTGTGGCTTATCCTCCAGAATTCTCCAAAACACACTTTAGTCTTGGCAGTAAAACGTACAAACTTTCGCACCTGTACGCCGTGCTGTGCGGATGTTCTTACTGGATTAAATAGAGTCCAGTATTTATGCTTAAATGTGAATGTGTGCCGGGAATTAGCACATAGCAAGCACTCAGAGAAGGGTATTTCAGCTGGAATGAGTGCAACTTTCTTGTTTAGGCGCTATAATAAAAAAATGGAAAAAAAAAAGAAAAGAAAAAAAAACCACAACATAACTCCCATTTTCCACTCTCGCGGCCATGTTTAGACAGATTTGTACTCAAACACCAGATACTACCTCTGGGCCTTGCTCCTCTCTCTCTCTCTCTCTCTCTCTCTCTCTCTCTCTCTCTCTCTCTCTCTACCATCTCCATTTCATTATCCAATTTCTGGCCCAATGTGCCCACTTGAATCTCTGCCACCCTGCAAGTTATGGCAATCATTAACCAGAGGAGAGATGAGGGAAGCCAGACCGAGCATGTGAAGCAGCCAGAGGCTTGGATTTTCAGAAGTGCAAACACAGAGTGTCAGCGTCCACATTCATTGTCCGAGCGCAGAAAGGTCCGCTAGTCCTCCTTTACAAGGCCGCGAGTGGATTTTATGAAGTGTCACCCTGCAAAGCCTGTGTTTAAAGCTACAGGGGAGTAAATGGGAACTCTCGGGGCAGTTATCACACATAACAAAGCTGGAGGGGTAGAGTACGGTCTGTGCCATGCGACGACAACGTCAGTGCAGTGGCAGCTGTAATTCAGTACGAAAATTACAAGGGGAAAAAGAGATGGTTGTGTGAAAACGATTGCTGATTTTCTGCAGGGAAATTAGATTTCTCCTTTGTGAGAGACATGGGCAGGGATGTAACTTTTATTTTGGAAGTGTTGAGCGGGTTACACACTTCTAGGCCTCACAAGTTGCCTGCCAGGCATCTGTTCTTATGTGCATTGTAAATCCAATACAAGAAAAATTGGCATGCATTATGATAGAATAAAGGAGGCCAATCTGTCTTTGTTTTGCATCTTAAATGGAGCAGAGACAGGCAGGAAAATGAAAAATGTTATGCATGTTATGCACTATTTAAGTTTTCGTGTGATCTAAGTTGATGGAGCAACAAAATACTACGACATATTCACTTACTGGGAACGAAAAGGACCTGGAACTGGAGAACATTACTCCAGAATGAAAGGGAATAAGCTAAACTTCATGTCCTGCTAACAAAAATCATTCTCAATTTAGTTCAGATCAGTGATCTTTAGGGGCCCAAGCACCACTTCACTTATATCGCCAATTACTTGCATATGGTTCTGCATATGACAATTTCTTTAAAGCATCATTCTCAGGCCTCATCTGGATATCATAGAATTGCATTATGATGATGTTTGACTAAAAGCCTTAGAAGAAGTACTGAAAGACATAACCTTTTGCAAGAGTGTGCGTCTTTTTGCCACAATGTGGACTATACATGTGTGCACAGATTCATGCACAGGAAATATATAAAACCTTTCATTCGTTTCATTCATCTTCAGCATCTGCTCCATCCTGGGAGGATTTGTCGTCAGGCAGGAATCCACCCTGCATGAGAATCCAGTCCATTTGGCTACCAGACCATTCTACAATAACTTAAATGTTTTTATTCCTGCTCAACTGGCTTGTAGCAGAACATTTTTACATTTAAAAACACATTTCTCTGCCTCTTCATCATTCACTGTAACAGCACACAGACAGTTAAAGTCTTCTCAGAACTCATTACTAGTAACAAAGCGCCATCCTTAATAATGCTATTTCTGTCGACTGGATTATGACAGATGGACATTAGAGACCAAGAGAAAATATTGATTCCTTGTCACATCCCAATCCCAAAGTGGACGGTGAAGGGTCGCTAGTAGAAATAACAAGCCTATTTAAAAGGAATTATAAATTATAGACATAGACAGATGATATCATAAGTTATAGATATTATAGACATAAATCATAAACTATAGACGCAGACCAATTACAGGATAAATTATAGACAACATTGAAAATTGTTTTGGAAAGTTTGCGTCTATGTTGAAACTGGAAACAGTGACATTGTGTAGTGAACAATTAGATCACTCCTCTTTAAAAAAAAAAACTGTTTTGCATTCCACTTTGCAGCTGGCAGATCATAAAACCTGTTGTATGAGACACACACAGTGCTTTCTCATACACATTCACATCCTCGCAACTTTTGCGAGTGAATGGCGACGGGCTATAAAACAAATTCGTAATTGCTTGATTCATAAAACTAGGTTATAAATACTTTCCCATCCATAGAAGACAGTTATTTAGCACTATTAGCCCTGAAGCTCTTCTCGATCATAACCTGATGACACACTGAATACCTTCTCCGTTACCTGCTTTTGCTATTTAGGACATTTATAAAAATGGAGTGGTTGTGTGGTCGTGATTTACGCCGCTTTATCGGTTACTAATGGCACTGCGAATGTGTATTCTAGCAGCTCAGCCTCCATGTCAGTGAGAACTCGCTGGGGGAGACCTGGCTTAATGGAAACCATGTGCTAAAACCTAGCCTAATTCCTTTTCCTTTCTCCTCCATGTAGGCGGAAACGTATCATCTCTTCCTTCATCAAAGTCTTGCACTCATTTCTTTATGTTCAGACATTTTCACAGACTTTGAAAAAGCCATATTGTATCTCATAGATGAATTTATTCTACTTGGCAACATAAATGATGGGATTTTAAAAGAACAGTTTTGTTATGTCGTGTAAATCGATTCTCAGGAGTATGTCAACTGTTCAGGAAAGACATTTGAAAGTCTTGCACAACAACCTATGTGCAACTTTCACGTATATACCTAAAAAACATCTACAGAATTTTGCCTGTTCCTTCTCACTGCAGCTGAATTATATCTTGAAATATATCTTTAAAGTTTGTGCATTAATATGAGAATTCACTTATCATCCCATGCTGAAAACATCCATGACTTTTCCATGACTCATGTGTCCCCATAAAACATTCACTCGACCCTGCTACCTGAACATTTTCACCCCTTTTCCTCAAGCCAAACGTTCAGCAGGAAGTTGCATCATCCGGATCTCTTGAAGATCATAGAAAGAATGTTTCTCTCATTCTTATGTGTTCATTCTCAAAGATCGTGTGATAAGAAATACAACTTTGTTAGCCAAATTAAAGACGTAGTAAATTTAAATCTTAACCCTGTCACGTTCAGCGTAAATGTTTTAATGGAAACTGCAGCCAATAATGGTAAAGAAAAAACAAACAAACAATGTGCCTGAATGTGTGTAATAGTGCCTGGAATCCTAGAATCACCCAGCTAGTGCCATACAGTGCTACGTCAATAAACAAACTCGGCCTGATCGAGAGTAATAAAAATGACATTGGCTCACAGTGTACTATGGGACTTTATGGGAGCCATTAGTCACTGAGAATACTTTTGGCAGGCATGTGTTATGGAAGGAGCTTTCAGAAAGCCTTTACATGTTCTATTTCATCAGCTGTATCTAGGCATTTGGGATGTGGCGGATGCTGTACTGTAATAAAACTCTAATCAGAGATTATTTCTAGTGTTTAAGACATAGCTGGTGTCTGTGGAGCCATGCAAATGCCAGATATCGTTTTCCGTTTTCAGATAAAGTAAAAAAAGGAGTGTTTTGAGACATAGGAGGGCGTGTAGTCCTGCAGAGCTCAGTGTGTTTATCTATGTCACAGTCTATCAGCGGCTGACCGTGAATAAGGAAGGGGAGGAGGGGGGGTGTTTTTGTTTCCACGGCCCCCACTTTTCTGTCTCTTTTCTATTTCCCTCATACACACACACACACACACACACAAACAAACCACACGAAGCATGTTGTGCTCTCGGCGGTCAGAGGCCTCCCTGTGGGTGGTCTGGCCCCGGCGCATGTTTATGATCTAAACCGACCTAATCCGGGTGGCTTGTTTAAGGGAATTGAGAATGATTTAAGAGCTGCTTGGGCCAAGTCATAGGAAATCAGAAGGAAATCGAGCCCGAGCTTCGAGTCTGTGGTAGCTGTGCGACTTCTGTGGCTCGATCCGTCCAGCTCACTTTTCTGTTCTCCTTCGTGACAGTTGCGCTGGCTTCCTTTCAAACCCATAGCTTTAGTGAATTTGTTACGGGTGTGCTGGTCTGCATTTGCATAGTTATAATCATATTTCAGACTAGATTGGAGCACTGGGAGATTTTGCCATGTCAAGCAAAAATGATTAGTCACTCCGAGGTTCAGGTTCTGTGCTAGAGATGGAGAAAATTGTGAGTTAAAGTGCTAACGCTGTAAAAAGAGCCACTGTTTGGCTCCTGAGCAAGTCCCCTTGTCCAAAAGTTTCCTTGAATGAAAGCACCTGCCGCTTCATGAATATAAAATGGAAATATATGATAATCTTCCACATACCACAGCGCTCTACATACTGAAATACATTTAGACATGTGTGTGTGTGTGTGTGTCTGTGAGAAACAAGACCCACCGCACAGGCAGTTTTTCAGAGACACTCTGTTAAATTAGAGACCTGCATGTCCTCCATGTTAGTGGATCTCTTTGGACACTTTAGAGACTGTGGTTCATATCCCAGCACCTGGACTACATTTCCTCGCTACGCCCCCACTGTTTCATGTCGTCATTAAGAGAATCAAGAAGAAGTTGTGTCTTTTCTTTCCTCCTGAGCCCTGCAGAGCATGTTGTGGCCACGGGGTTAGTGTTTTAAAAGAGCAGCTAATCAGTGCAGAAGTGTCTGTGGCATGCGCTGACTTTTATGATGGCCCTGCTTTGAATCACAATCCACCTTTTAATGGACAAAAAAATGATGCCACCAGCAGGCAGACGACAGCTTGTAAATAAAGAAGAAATGGAGGACATTAGACCGTAACGTTTTTCTTATTGCATGGTTGCAAAAATGAAGCTTGCCAGAACCTCAGGGCCTCGCACGAGTCTATAACACGCAGAGGTCGATTTTTATTGAACGCTGCTTCTTATTCTCCATTTACATTCCTTCTCATTCTTCTCACTCAAGTATACTTCTGCTTTTCCCCCATTTTTATTTTATTACCACATGGTTTGTAATTATATATTTATATAGTAATATTATTATTACTATGTGATGTTATGTAATGCAGTTTACTTGAACAGATGTGTTTTATATGAACAGAAGCAGCTTGTAGGTAGACTTTATACCACAATACAGTCGAATTATAGAGTCCGCCTCATCAGAAGCTGTGGATTTATTTTCAGCTCTGGTGGTGTCTATGACGCCAAGACAAATCCTGGGTTTGTATAAAGTTTATATACAGTTAGTATCCTGTGTCATACATTTTCTGTAAGGAGCCATGTATTTTTTGGAAGGAGTCTCCAGTACCAGAACAGAAAAGAGGGCTCTGTGGACACACTGCATTTCTGTCTTAGTAACATTCAGACAGATAGATAGATAGATAGATAGATAGATAGATAGATAGATAGATAGATAGATAGATAGATAGATAGATAGATAGATAGATAGATAGATAGATAGACAGATCAAAAGTGTGAAGCATGATTATTTAAATAATAATTTTTTTAGTGTTTTTCACTATAATAATATAGTGCCTTGAGTACATGCATAAACAGATATTGTATATTATTTAGCCAGCATAAGCAAACCTAAATTGGAGATGGACCACAACAATGACACAGTGATAAGTTTTACAGCGATACTTCTACATGTTTGTAAAATACAGCATCTTAACACACCTCAAAACAGCTGATACCCAAAATGTCTGACATAGTAACAGTATCCTTCAACTCGGCATCTTTCACTGAGTCTAAAGAGTTCTATGAATTTATGACCAATTAAACAGGTCTTAAAAGCAAAAAACTAATTTCCATGTCTTATAATCAGTAGGTTGTAAAACTGCTCATGTTTCCTCAGGTCATCGGTTGAATATGCCGAAACAATGCAGAGATATAAAACAAAAATGAGTGTGTTTTGCCTTAATCACCATCATATTCTTTAACGCTTTATACATGAACTGTTTGGTCTATCAAAAATCCTTGAATAGCTTTTGGTCTTGCCTGACAAGGATCAGAGCAAAATTTGATGAAGCTCTAATGAGCAATCTAGGAGGAATTCATAAATATCTGGTTTTCAAAAAAATGATTATTATTTTTTTAATCATTGTAGCACCACTATGCAGCCAATCAGGGTGAGACTTTGCGCCGTTGTAGGCTGATGGAGTACCACAAGAACTCAAAGTTTTATGTCTCTAGGCCTGATTGTTCAATCTGTACTGTAAGGTTTAGGTGCAGAAAATAAATAAAATAAATAAATAAATGAATGATGAGAAAGAAAGAAAGAAAGAAAGAAAGAAAGAAAGAAAGAAAGAAAGAAAGAAAGAAAGAAAGAAAGAAAGAAAGAAAGAAAGAAAGAAAGAAAGAGAAGAAGCTCTAATAAAACTGAGATCTACAGAAATGTAACTGCACCTCCATCAATAATGGCAGTATCTATAAATATACTTAAATATACCACTTTAATACATTTCCATGTGTCCTGCCATCAAGCATTATTAACATTATCCAACACCAACCCCAGTTACAGATAAACACAGGGTTACTGTCTGTTTCAGACACTTAAACTACAAACAGTCTGAACTGTCAGAGATAGATTTATATATAATGCTCAAGGTTTACTTCATCACCGACATCACCTGAAGTAGCTAACCTGCTAATTGTTTCCTCTTACTCACTTTAGATGAATCCAGAGCCATACAGTTTATTTAGCAGCACCTCGAACCGGAATACGCAGCTGTCCACAGATTTCTGTTTTAGGGCTGATTCTAAACAACACAGTGATGGAGGAACACCACAGCGATGACCCAGAGTCAAGCGGATTAACAAGGAAAAGTATTATACAGTATGTCATTTATATTCAGTTCAAACCATTTAATTTTGCTTGCATAGCACTTTTAACAACAGAAGATAGAAAAATTCAGAATAAAAATGAGAGAAAATGTTTCAAAATTAAATGTATATATGTATCCCTAATGAGCAAGACAGAGGTGATGGCAATGAAGAAAAATTCTCTGAGGTGATATGAAGAAGAAACTTTGAAAGGAACCAGACTTTAAAGGGAACTCATCCTCATCTGGGAGACACCAGAGTGTGATTATAAATCATTTCCTATTTATTAGCTGTATACTATATAGTCAAGTGGAACTGTATAACCAGGAGATTTTGAGTAACTTGATTTCCATAATTTTAACATAAATTCCTTTCTGCCAAAGCCAACAAATGTTGACCTGAGTGCAAAATCGACCACAGCAGCACTAGCATTTCAAAGCCGTCACCATGATCTATTAGCGGTTCTGTCCTCACTATTCATTGAAGAACTGTCATGGATGATTAAGGTAATTAAGTCTTTCTTTTAGTATATGCTACTATATGACATTATGACATATATAAATATTACAAAAGATCACATCCAATTTCTGATTATATAAAAAGCCAAAAAAATTGCTATACCCTATACACTGTGCTTTTCCAGAACTGTAGATAACATCATGTATATTTTCAGTTCAGACAAGTATATTATAGTGTTTATTGTTTTTGGCTTGTAGACGTATGCTCTGTTTGTTAAGACGTACACCCAGCAGACTGCCGCACACGTTTCCGTAAACCCCTGGTGTGAGTTTTAATCTGATGCACGTCCTCAATGTCATTTAACATCATTACCTTCTCATGGTTAAATAAGAAAGCAAATTTGTGTGTTAAGCTGGGTACAACATGTAAATGATAGCTGGGCTTGTTTTTTCCTCTCGTCTTGCTTACGATTCTTAAAGGCAATTCTGCTGGTGAAATGTCTTTGGGCTACTCGTGGCGTGTGTGTAACGGGCACAGTGTGTGTTCAGTAAACTGTGGTTGCGACATCGTGCAGGATTTTCCGGGTGGTCTAAAGCGACTCTCGGCGCTAACACACTGTTTTGTCTGTTCAAAGGAAGGAATGTTAAGGTGACCAAATAAACCCTTCGGAAAGGCTGCTTTTCAGAACGCGTGTTCCATGTGTTATGGAAACACACACAAAGATACGTGTTTGCACAACATATTGGGTGGTGAAACTAAATGCTTTTCAGACGCTTCATAATCTCTATTCACTATCTTTTGACTTAATCTTTCAGTGTGGCTTAACGTCTTTTACAAAGGGGGTGCTGCAGCCTGCCCTGTTATTCCAGGGTTCCCTCTGCAGGCAGCGACCAACGAAGCTCATCTCCCGTCCAGAGAAAACAAAGCTGAGCCACATTCCCAGAGTTCAATTTGCTGTTACATTGGAGGGCTGTGGATTGGGGTTTGAGCCATGTCTGTTGACTGAAGGAGAGCTGTGTGAAGGCTGATGTGCAGCAGTGTGGAGAAGTTTCTCCTGCAGCACCTACCTGCAATAAAGTGGAGTACAGAGAGTAATTTCTATTTTTGTCACAAAAAAATTAAACTGGATTGTAATGATAAATGATGAAAAAAAAAGGCTACACAAATGCATTCCTCTGCCAGATCATAAGTTGCAGAAACTTTCTCCCATGACTACGTAGTTACAAGTTTACTACATAGTTACTACTTTCTCCCATTCTCCCACTTTTTCCCCTCTGTGTAGTTAATAGTTTATGTTTTAAAGACATTAAAGATGAGCTGCCATTTATTTATTTTTTGTGCTTCATAATGAGACTAATGATAAGAACAACACCAAAAAGCACAAAGCAACAAGTGAATTAAATTTAATTTAAATTTAATTTATTATTTATTTTAATTCTATACATTTTTCTTAATATTCATATTTCCTTTTCTTCCTTTTCTGAATTCATATAATAGTAATAATAAATCATTATATATATATATATATAAATAACAAATAACAACAGTAATAATTGTTAGTAATATATATATATATATATATATATATATATATATATATATATATATATATATATATATATATATATATATATGTGTGTGTGTGTGTGTGTGTGTGTGTGTGTGTGTGTTAATAATATTAATAATTGATAAAAAATGCTACATTATTGAGCATATAAATATAGTAAATATAGTTTTTTATTTTCTGATATTAGAAAGGGTTTCAAAATATATATTTAAGTTCAGTGTTATAAAAGGATATATACGATGGGTTCTGTTGAATTATTTTTGTCTTATGAATATAATACTTTGGTAAGAACGATCAAGGAACTAGGAACGAACGTTTCTGGTTGAAGTTTCCTTCAGGACTGTTTCAACGTAACGGCACGGGTGTCATCATGTTAGCTACCTGGCTAGCTAGTGAGATTCTCTGAAGCTGAAAAATTCCTTTAAGTTATTGTAGATCCTCAAACATTTGCTGAATATTTTCTAAATATTTAGTCATTGCCTCTCCGGGATTGTTTCCGTACACTTTGGAGTTATTCCATTGCAGCGGGAGATTGCCGTGAGCTGCTGCTGAATGCTAACAGCGCTGTAGTTCGCATGCGATATTGCTGAACAGGTATGTTAGCCGGCTAGCACACGTCTGATATTACATGCTCTAAATGATGGAGTCTAAAGTGATCGACGCTAGCTGAAGTGTGTCTGTTGTGTTCCTAAGATCAGTTTTTGTGCCGCATTTATTGACCTTTGAGAACGTGTCTCTTAAGTTGCTCAGCCACAGCGGTACTAGGTATATGACCTGATGACGTCATGTTAGAAAACTATTGAATTTTGTGACATGATGAATCATAAACATAAACAGATCGTACGGTGTTTACTGTTTTCTTTTTGTTGTTAACAAAAAAGGTTTATTTAATAAGCAAAATGTGTTCTATTTGAAAGACTTGTATAAATGAATGAATGAATGAATGAATGAATGAATGAATGAAGTGTGTATGTTCTCCTGCATGGCAGTGGATGAAGATGGAGCTGCAGGCAGTGCTAATGGCTGCTGGTGGTGGATCCCGCATGATGGACCTCACCTACAACACACCTAAACCTTTACTGCCAGTGGGCAACAAGCCGCTCATCTGGTACCCACTCAGCCTGCTGGAGAGAGCCGGCTTTGAAGGTAAACAAACAAATGCCTGTCAATGCACCATCATTACTAATACAGCATTGCTCCACGTTTTATTCCATTGCATTATCATAGCTTCATGGCTCTTTTCATTCCTACTAGTTTGTGATCTCAGACCAATACACTTTAACTCATCTTCTGTATACAGTATGTTAATACTCTATTATCTCTTACAGCACACATTCCCAAAACCTGGTCGTGGAGTACTCATGCATTTCATGTTCCCAGTACACCTGATTCACACCTGAACTACTCAGCTCATTACGTGAAGTGGGTGTGTTAGAGAAGGGAGAGCAGTAGAAGGTGTAGGACAGGGGTCCTCTGGGGTACCTCAAGACCTGGCTAGGGAACTTGTGTACTTTAGCATACTGTAGGAAAGAAAAAATATTTGTTGTACAGCAACAGCCATTGCACACTATTTGCTACACTATATTGCCAAAAGTTTTGGGACATCTGCCTTTACATGCACATGAATGTAATATGGACTTGGCGCGCTCTTTGCAGCTGTAACAGCTTCAACTCTTCTGGGAAAGCTTTCCACAAGGTTTAGGAGTGTGTTTATGGGAATTTTTGACCATTGCTCTTTGTGAGGTCAGGCACTGTTGGATGAGAAGGCCTGGCTCACAGTCTCTGCTCTAATTCACCCCAAAGGTATTCTGTCAGGTTGAGGTCAGGACTCTGTGCAGGCCAGTCAAGTTCCTCCGCAACAAAAACAAATCTCTTATCCTTATCTTTATGGTGTTTGCTTAGTGAGCAGTCATGTTAGAGCGGGAAGGGGTCATCCCCAAACTGTTCACACAAAGTTGGGAGCATGATGTCCAAAAGGTCTTGGTATGCTGAAGCATTACGAGTTCCTTTCACTGGAACCAAGCCCAACCCCTGAATTCAGTGTTTTCCAGGGGTGTCCCAAAACTTTTGGCAATATAGTGTATGCTTACAGGAGTTATCATTTAAGATAATAAGTAGGTGTGCCCTAATTCTATGGGAGAATTTTTGAATTTCCCACTCCAGCTCTCCTCTCCTCTGCCATTGCATGACAGGAAGATGAATGCTATCACATGCTCTCTCTGAGACACAGGATGCCAGCCACAGCGTCTTGTTGTACTGACACTCATGCAGTAACATGCACAAGAGGAAATCTGCCCTCTTCTGCATACACAAGCTCACAGATGCCTACAATTGATTGTGGTGAACCGGGGAGAAGAGTAAGTCCATCACTCCCACACAGAGCATTGGCATGGCTCGGTAATAGAGGCTGTAGCATCATCAAACTTCTGATCTGATGATGATGATGGTGTGATTGCTTTTCTTTTGCACAACCATAGCGTGCTAAATACATTTAAAAATGTTGCTTTATAGTGCTGATATCTGATGCATTACTGATCAAGCACATCTCTGCTGACTTTAAAAATTGTCATATGCTCCCGTGTTCGAAATAAGAAATATAAGGTGTGTTATTTATCTAAATACCATGAATCACAGACTCTCTCTCAGCTCTTTCACTCTGAGTTATGACTATTTATGTGTGCTGCTTCATTGCCGTGCTTTTACCTTGCTGTGATAGATGCCTTGTTTAGTTGTGGCTCACTCAGTTTATCTTGCGCTTGTTTCTGCGCACTGCATGGAAACAGCAGCTAAGTACATATGGAAATGTATATACAGTGTCGGCACACGGCCACTGTGACCCTGGATTTGGCTTTGAAGCACTGATGGATCAATGGAAAGACCTGAAGTTTTAAGTAAATAGTTTAAGGTGGCAAAATCTTTTGAGGCATCTAAACCAATCAGCCTTAACATTAAATCCACAGAGATGTGACATGAATAACATCGACTATCTCGTTACACTGGCACCTGTGGAGAGATGGGATTTATTAGGCTGCAAGTAAACAGTCAGTGCTCACAGCTGATGTCATACTAACCACAGACTGATCGAGAACACGGTTCTGTCTGTGTGAAATGTCGGGCCTTCTCGATCAGTAAGAGTTAGCAATATTATTTTATCAAGTAGCAAAATATATTTTCTGTTATTTTCTGTTCGTCAGAGTTCTCGTGTTGCTCTATGATGATGTCCCAGTGAACTTCGCGAATCAGGTCTCCTTTGGTAAAGTAAGGAACTGAGCAACGATTAACAGCAGCTGAATACCTACATACTCAGAAACTACACTGACCTATTTGTTCCTTAAGAGCACAGTGTCACCTAAATGAGGATGAGGTTCCCTTCTGAGCTTGGCTTCTCTCAAGGTTTCTTCCTCAGATCATCTCGGGGAGTTTTTCCTTGCCACCGTTGCAACTGCCTTGTTCATTAGGGATAAAATAGTTACTTAAATTTAAACTTAATAGTAATTTTTTCCCCCTCTATGTTTCTATACTACTGTAAAGCTGCTTTGAGACAATGTCCATTGTTAAAAGCGCTATAAAAATAAATTGAACTAAATTACTTAATTCTGGAAATACAGAAGCAAAGCAGATTATAGTGTATATCCTATAGTAATCAAAATGAATCACAGACGAAGCTGTGTGGACTAACTATACATACAAAAGGGCTGAACTTAAATAAGAACAGTTGAGAGCTCACTTAAAGACTTTTTATTGTCCCCATTATTATTATTTTTAGCAGCAAGGGGGTTCACATGACATTGATGGCCAATTCAAAACATAGTTTGGGCCTAGATTAGTCATCTTTGCAGGAATTAATGGCTTTTACACTCTGAAGGGTGTGACATATGGCGTGTATATTACAGCTGCCCACAAAACGGATAAAACGTCATGGTAGCTTTAAATTTTACGCAATCAGAAATATTATAAGTAGCCGCTAGGTCGCTGTACAAGAGACAGTACAAGAAAGGACTTGTTCTCTAACCAATTTGACAAACAGCATTAAACCGATTGAAAATATATCCAATGGAAAATATTTTCATTTGATTTTAAACCAGCGATAACAAATCTGTAAACGGCTAGCTGTTCCAACACTGCTTTACACTATATATATATATATATATATATATATATATATATATATATATATATATATATATATATATATATATATATATATATATATATAAATATATTGCTGATATTACTGCTGATTGTAATTCTAATATTAGACATCTAGAAATAACAGACATGAAACATAGGCTTTATGGGTTCTAGGGAATAAATGAGTCTGATACTGAAGAAGAGGGGGAAAGAACAACAAGTGAAGGATCTTTCACAATGCCTTAGCCAATCATCATTGTAGTTTGTTAAACGGAGGTGGTGCTGACAGAATAGACAAGTACCGTATATAAAGAATGTTTATAGAACACCCACCATGTGAAGTCAAATATTTGGTCTGTAATTTTAAAAGTCTTGCCTTAGGATGTATAGTGTGGCGCGTGATATATATAGTATTAGACAATTTAAGCAGCCCACACACTGTTATCATTTCACGTCTTAGACTGACATCCAGAAGTGAGTGGCAGACAAGTTTATACCCGTATATGTTCTGAGAGACTGTACGGTGCCGTCTGTGTGCTGTGCTAAAGTCAAGATTTCTTCCAGCCTCCGATTTTAACAGTTACTTTAATCACTAACAGCCGTTTGCAGAGTTGAGTAACGCACGCTTAATGAGGGATTAATACTGAAACCGTGCACTACAGCGTGCCTCGGACATAGCTACAGGCTTAAGCAGCGTGTGTGTGTGGGATGAAGTTCGTTAAAAACACAAGGTTGTCCAGACTACATGTGGTTGTGTAGCAGGTTGGCTTATTCGTCAGACCATAGACATCAAATTAAACAAAGTGTTATATCAGTATTCGTTTTTATGTTCATTATTATACCATGTTAATTATTGATTATAGTAATTCAGCAAAGCTGTGCATGTTGATTTAATTGGGTCAAATGTTTTACCTCCTATATTGCTTCCACATATAAGTCCAGATGTCGGTTAAATATCCTACACTCAGAGCCAGGGTGAATAGTTTTACAGTCGGCCAAATGAAATTCAGGGCTTGTGGCATCTCGTTTAGGATGTGTTCACATCCTCACACTAGTAATGTTCTCAACATGGCCTCATTTACTTCCCTCGTTAGTCTGATGTGCGATTCACCTTCGCCTTGAGTGGCCACCTGCAGCACAAGGGTATGATTATAACGTTCTCGTAGCAGGAGGCCCTGTTCAGTACAAGAGGCTCCATTTCAACACAAAATTGTCTTCTCTTCCAGTGTGTACAGTCAAAATAGTTAAATAAATGCTGCTTTTCACCTTCCTAGGCTCTGAAAGCTCCAGACGTACTGTGTTTGACTTTTAGATGGATTGTGTCCTTGTCTTAACCTGTGAAATTTTAAAGAAGCTCCTCTTTTTAGAATAAAAAAACATCTTTATAAGTGAAGAGAACATCGGTCTGAAGGAAGGGAGTGAAAATAAGTATTCTAAGGAAGGTAATGATGTACCGAAAGTTAAAAAATAGGATGTAAAATGATTTAGGTGTAATTTGTTCAATAAGTTGGACATTCTAGTAAGGACTGTTGGGTAAATGCAGAGGAAGTGGAAGCAGCATCACATCATAAAAACCCTACCTAGACAAAACTCAGCAGAAAAACCAGACTGTTGAGGGAAGCCACAGTGATACCAGCAGTCACTCTGAAGGGGTTAGTGATAAGTATAGTGGTGTGAGTGAGGTAAAGATGGACTAGACAACCATTTCTGGAGCTTCGCATAATTAAGAACTGGATGACAGGTTCTCTAGAACCTTTTTTCTTGCTGAAGAAGTGCCAGAAGTGAGCACGTGAGCGACCCATTGAAGATGTGATCAGACCAAGATAAAGATACTGCATTTTGGCAAGTTTCAGCGTGCTGTGTGGGGTGCAAACCAACTCAATTATCCTATTATGCTCTGGGGATGTTTTTCATTTTTAGTACTTCTTGTCAGCAATAATCAGGGGGATATTTCAACAGAACCTGCTCCAGTATTAAAATAAATAAATAAATAAAGCTTAGGAGAAACTTTCAGCATTTCAGCAGGACCGTGGTCCAAAACACAAGGATAAAGTTCAGATCTGAATCACACTGAGAATCTGTGATGCAATCAACAACAACAAAAAGATTTAATCAACCTGAATAACCAGGAGCAAATCTGACAGGAAGTATGAGTGTGAAACGTTGGTAGGGACGTACCCTGACGGATATTTGCTGCTTAGTGTGTTTAGAATGGTGAACATTGGTGACAACCTAAAGTGCACTTTTACAGTTATGTTCCTGAGTGCCTACAACCTCTGTTCTACTGTAGTGAAACATTTTGGACTGAAATTGCTGTAGCAACAAAGCGGACAATAGAGAGTAGCTTAGCCTCAATCTAGCTGGATAATACTATAATGATGATTACCTTCTTAAAACAGTGATTAGTATTTTACAGACCTGTGCCTGTATGTTAACTAATCTAAAGCCACTACTGCTGAAAGCTAATCTGAAAGGACCGAAAGGGAAATTTACTGTTTTTTTTTCCATTTGACTTTCACTGCGTAAACTGGTAGCTGAAAAGACTGCTCCAAGTTGACGAGTTGCTGGGGGGGGGTAATAGTTGTATGTGGTTAAAGCTATAATTGCAGCAAAAGGTGGTTCTACCAAGTACTAGTGTGAAAGGCTTGAATATTTACACAAGCCTCAGTTTATATATATATATATATATATATATATATATATATATATATATATATATATATATATATATATATATATATATATATATATATATATATATATATATATATATAAAATATACACACTACCAGTCAAAAGTTTGGACACACCTTTTAATTCAATGTTTTTTGTTTAGGGATTTATTTTCTACATTCTAGAACAATACTGGAGATTTCAAAACTATGAAATAACACACATGGACTTAAGTAATCCATATGTAATGACAAAAAACAACAGTCAGTTGTTATTTTAAGACACGAAGGTCAGGTTCTGGAATAGTTCTTGCAAGAACAGTATTGTCAAGTGCATTTGCAAAACCCATCAAGCACCATGATGAAACTGGCTCACATGAAGACTATCCCAGTAAAGCAAGACCAAAACTTACCTCTGCTGCAGAGGAGAAGTTCATTTAGAGTGACCAGCCTCAGAAATCACCAATTAACAGCACCTCAGATTAGAGCCGTTATGAAGGCTTTACAGAGCATCAGTAGCAGACATATGTCAATATCAACTGTTCAAACGAGATTATTGTGTATTTCGGCCGCCTTCAGCATTGTAGAAAGAAATAAACATCAGGAAAGACCATGGAATTAGAAGCCAAACTTTTGACTGGTAGTGTGTATATATATATATATATATATATATATATATATATATATATATATATATATATATATATATATATATATATATATATATATATATACATACACACACAAACAAATATACCAGATTTCGATTGTGAAATCTTACTTCGATCGTATCAGTGCAAAAAAAATACTGACTACAACAGTCTGTGTACATAGTGTTTGTAGTTCCGACAAATCGAATAATTTTGAAGAAGCTTGAATGGACACTACTGTATTTAGTTAAATGTTAATATGGTGTAAACTACACAAATACTTTTCATCAAACACGCGTTTACTGAAACGATTCACTCGTACTCAGTTTAAGTTGACATTGATTCATTGGGCAGATGTTGATACAGGACACAACTCAAGCCCATAGCTGAGCAGTCGATAGATCAGCGCATTGTTTTAGGGAGCAACAGCAACTCTGAAACCTAACCACTGCGACATCACTGCCGTTAAGAAACATCACCCAAAAACAGATCGAGATGCCATGAATAAAGAGGCTTCGGCTTTACTTTAAGGCGTGACGGATCTAATAGAGACCTTTTTGGGATACGTCATCTATATTGCAGCTGTCCACAAAATATAGCTTGTTCTTGTTTTATTCAATGAAGTAGCCAATGCTTATTTTTATTATTTTTCTAAGTTTCAGCAGAGAACATGTGTGGAACCTCCTACAAACTGGCAGGTTTAAATATCTATTGGCTAAACCCAGTTTAGAAAATGCTTTAAAATGGAAAAAAAAAACAGCATCAGATCCTGATGGTTTACGCTGGAAATAAACTGTGATGTTGACTCAGTCACTCAAACCTTCAAGAATTTCCTGATTTAATGTAGTATTGGAGACAGCCTTCACCAGGGGGAGTTCTGAAGAAAGTAATACAGAAGAAGAGGCAGAAGAGGAGAGGAGTGGAGCACCTGGTTATTCTCGAACTGACACCGACTCTCTTGATACCACTGTGTGATGATCCAGATCCTCTGCGTGACCCAGTTTACATGAACTAACCCTGAAAGCTCTGCTGTTATTTCAGTTTAATTCTCCACATATCATGATTTCTCCCTGGGATACTGCTCACTAATTGCAGAGCAGAAAGAAATTGCAGTTTCGGAGGGGGAAAAAAAAAAAAAACCTGTTTTTAAAGCCAAGTAGGGAGAAGGAGGCACACATGCTTGCGGACTGAGTTTTATGGTATTAATGATAATTAAATGTTTATTCTTTACACCTAGCTGATATTGACTAATCCTGCTGGTATGAAGTTTGTGGCCGTGGCCTTCTGCCTGGCCAGCAGCACAGTGTGTACCTTTATTTGTAGCACAGTACGTACTGTGAACAGCCAACAGCGCGGCCAGCGAAAGCCTGCGTTAGCGTTTACGCAGCACTAACTACAGTATGTAAGCAACTTTGCAAGAAAATGTTTGTGCACTTAAGCAAGATTCTAGGAAAAGCTTTACCACTTGGCCCAAGCACAGGGACTTCTGGCAAGTAATTAACAATGAACTTATTTGAAATGTGTCTGAAAATTTTTTCTAATTAGCTCCAATTCTGTCCACATGCGTCTTTCTTAAAGCTTAAACTTTACTCCGCACTATTAAACACGTTGATGGTAATAATATATCATTTTAATAATATACATCTTTCTTGCTTGTATTGCTTCTGGCATGATTCTATGTAGATGATGCTTATAATAAATATGATGTACAGTTAGTAACGCTTGTGTTCCAGGAGATGGCTAAAGCAACAGCTGTATCTGAACTTGGCACGAGTTAGTACTCCTCTGTTTAATTAAGGATCAGTGAAAGAAGGGTTGAATGGTATTAAAATAACATTTGGTTAAACGATGATAGGAGATGGTGTGAGGGAAGTTAGGGTGACTTTCAGCATTCTGAAATGCAAGTGTCAAAATAATAATAATAATAATAATAATATTGATAAACACAAGCTTTCAACATATAATTTTATGAGTTTGTATCTTGCAGATTTAATGATTTATAGAGTTATTTCAAACTCTACATTGCATATAGGTTTAGAACTGGGTACTTGGGTTTGCAACTTTTTTCCCAAGAGAACCAGAATTACTGAAGGCATGATTCAGGTTCCACCAGTATGGGTCTTAATGAATATGTAAGCTCACACATCATTAAAATGCAATTTCTCACATCCCTGGCTGGGCACATAAATCATCTGTTGCTTTTCTCTGATTTAGGTGCCAGTTAATCATATTTGCACTGATTTATTTGCTTCATTCATAGTAATAATTTTCACAGGTGAATTCCTGCAAGACGTGTTTGTAGACTTCGAGAACGTCTTGGTATCTGTGCTTTGAATTGTGCTCTAAATTTGCCATGGGTCTAATCATTAATGTTCCTCCCCGTCTCAGAGGTCATAGTGATCACCACGAAAGACGTGCAGAAAGCACTGAGCACCGAGCAGCGAGTGAAGCTGGACGTGAAGATGAAGCTGGACGTGGTGTGCATCCCGGAGGAAGCAGACATGGGGACAGCTGATGCCCTGCGACACATACAGCAGAAGATCAAGGCAAGACGATAATAACAACTATAATAATATTAATAATTCATAACGCCAATCATGAATCTGCTAATAGAAACCGTATCCCAATAAGACACCTACAGCTTCGACTTGGAATTAGTCTGTTTAATTAAAGGAATTAAACACTTGGGCTTGTGCTGTTGTAGGAGATTAATTAAAACCGGTGTCAGTTATGTTCCAAAAGCAGTGTTTTATTCCTCTTAGGTAACAGCAGTGTTCCAGTTTATTATTTATTAAAGAGTGATACTGATTCTGTTTATAGTTTCGTGTAATCTCTGGAGCAGATTAGTTCCTGTTTTTCTCTGCCTTGAAGTGCCCTCAGTCCTGGAGATCTGGAATAGAGCAGCAAAAAATGTTAGATAAACATGTCCTCTCTGGTACGGTTATTATTATTTAAGCTTATTTTAATCAGTTTGTGTGGAGTATGTGATATAGATATAAAGTCTTTTGACATTGTACTTATAAATATGACCAGGATGTATGTAAAGAGTGATGTGTATGAACGGAGATGACTGCGATGCAGTTCACTGCCTATTGTTCCCTGTAGAACTGCTGTTCCTGCTGCTTTCAGGTCGTCCTGCAGCTCTTTTCCAGTTGATGCTTTCTTCTCTCTTCCTTTTCTTATCAATGGTTTCACAGAAAGTGAAATTTTGCGTGGCACATCTGTCCAGGTGTGCCATCATGAACCTGTAGAATACATGGAACCTGACAGGGATGTTTAATCTCTGTAGTTTTTTGTTGTTTTTTGGTTTGTAGTGGTTGGTTAATAATGTTGTTCCTTAGATGTTTAGGAAGCTTCTTTACCTTCACTTGTTGTGTAAAAGTTTTCCAATACAATTTGTGCAAGAACTGTTTTTTATTTGGCAATACATGGCAATACAGTCCCTCAAAATGGCAAACGTTTTTGCCTGTCAGTTTCTATCAATTTATGAATATATACTTTACAAAGTCAAAAGACATAAAATAGACATAAGCACTGGAAGTATATAAATTTCCCCTCACTGCATTTGGAAAGTATGTCCAGCCCACACTGAACTCTGAGGAACTGTGTACATGCCTGAAGCGCACACTGAGTCGAAACCTCAGTCAGAAAGCCAGATCCTGGCTTAGATTCCTGGCGTTATGGCTTTTTATTATTTCTGCCATTTGTTCACGTTCTCAGAAATGGTTTAAATCCAATCTGATATGCTGTTATGTTTGATTTTGCATAAATCAGGCAAGACATTGCAGCACTAGTATTTAAAAAGTGCTTTTTTTGGATGGTATACCTTCAACAGAGAACAGGCCCATTGTTAATTCTAAGTATGGTGTTGAAGGAGTAGCCAGATGTAGAGCATAACAGTCTCTAGCGTTATCATTACACTCAGGATTTAGGCTTCAGAAGAATATACAACGTACACACTCCAGTAAATGCAGGCTTGGGAGGTGTGAATGTTACCCAGAATAGGTGTAGATGGGTATGAATGTGATGGGTTGTTGTGTGTGTGTGTGTGTGTGTGTGTGGCCTTCACCTGGCATCCACGTGACTGGCATGTGACACACGGACCTCTGTTACCCCATGATCCGTGACTACACAAGCCGCCTCATTTCACCTGCTGAAAACCTTCACAAACACATGGTTTCAGCAGCATCGAGCCTGCCTACTGAATCCTCAGACCTGGCGTCCACACATGTGACAGTTTCCACGTGAACAGCCGGGACAGGTGGTGTTGGCGTGTGCGGGTTACAGTCATGTGTTATGAGTTATTAGGGATTTAGAAGGTGTCATCACATCTGGGCTGGCCAGATTTTTCTCTCTCTTTTTCCCCCCTCTTCAAATTTCTCTGCTTTTGTCATTCCAGGATCAGGATAACATATCATTTACAGCCCATCTTGTGTATGTGTGTGTCCTAAGGTCCATTTCATTCCTCGCCGTGCATGGCTTCCATGAAAATGTGGGAGTTTGAGGGAGGGATGGTAAAAACATGTGCTCCTCACAGGAGATTAACTCCGCCATAATAAACCCTGATGCACTGGAAAGGGAACGTTCCAGAGGAGGGCCTGCTCTAGCACGCTAGGCCGCACAGATGCGTTTATTGCTAATCCCAGGGAGAAAAACGAGAGATTAAATGCATTGAGCGGCAGAGGCGTCCACTGCACGAACAGTCCGCTAAGTGTTGAGAGATGACAGCTGGCAGCAGGGGCTTCAAAATCCCTGTTTATTGTATGGACAATACACACAGCGTTCTCATCCTCCCTTAGCAAATAACACGCGCATAATGGTGGAATCTCACAGTGTCGTCGTTAAAGCACTCTTTCATTATCCAGTGTTTGGGTTCATAGTGACGCCTTAAGTCAATGTTTAGGCAGAAACGGAATAATCTTGTCTTATGGAGAATTCTGCCAGGTCTTGTCAGGAATGGGGCTAGAGGTTCGTGTCACACACACGATGCGTGTAGAGAAATGCAACTGGGAGGAAAAAAACGTTTCGGCTCATTTCTGGCTAAATCTCAGAGCTTGACGTTGATGTATAATGAGTTCTAACGTCGCTGACTGATATTTATGGATGTTTTTAGAATTTATTATTTTATGTTTACGGTTATAGATTTCTCAATTTCATACTTTGACCTGCCTGTGTTCTTTCACGTCCTTTAATCTGAGCAAGATTTATCCCTCGCCTAAACATCTAGATGATATTTAAAGATGGAAAAATGCTTTAAAAGTGGACCTTCACAGCGTGCAATCGCAACATTACGCAAGCACCAGTCAAGCGATCACGTGGCTTATCGCACTAATTCCAATACCCATAATGTTGTTATTGGCAGGTGATGTTTTCTTGAACACCTGGAGTTTCTTACGGTTTATTACAGTGTAATCAGTACTGTTGCCACAGACCAAACAAAACAGGATAGCAATTAAATCAGGAAGCCTAAATCTTCCTGGAACTTATTAACCGCTCGAATCCTCATAAGTCTCAAGATGTGTTGTTAAGCCTATCGATAAAAGATAGCACTAGTATTGAGTGTCAAACGTACATATTTGGAGCTCCAAGTGCCTTTTATATAGAGGAATAAATATTTGTGCCTTAGTTTATTAGTTGGATCAGTTTATATTAGTCATGGAGATTATTGCAAGTCATTCGTACGATTTTCCGGTTATTTCTCGTTTCACGTCGACCTGTTCTTTGCTGAGATTTGCAAAGTATTTAAAATTAAACCAAAATTCTTGGTCTGAGAATTCCCAAGTCTGGGTTCAAGGCCCACTTTCACTAGGTAATATTGTCATATTGCATTTGTTTAACAAGGCTGTGGCAGTGTATTGATATGATATGCCATGGTAAAAAAAATCTGAAATGCTTATATTGTTACCATTTTTTATTCCAATTCCAGTATTATCTGTAGCATGTCCTACTGGAAAAAAAAGAAGTGAGCTGAATACACTACTTCTGTGTTGTTTTGAATGTTGGGATATTTATAAGAAGTGAAATAGTTTCTCTAAGCTCATGCTGTTGCAGTGTCACAGATTAAATACCAAAAAAACATCAGATCATGTCCTCTAGTTATTACTCTGTGATTTTTACCATTTATATTCTTTCCCCTCCTACCGAGTCTGTGCTAGTCATTTTCACTCACTCGTGTTATAACATTCAAGTCAACACATAATACAAACTCTTTTTCCCCAGCATTGGTTTTGTCTGTTTTCCTCGCCGCCTCCTTCACTTGTGCTACGTTCCTCTTTCTCCACCCTCTTCCTCCCTCTCTTCCTCTCTCCTCTCCTTCTGGGTGGTCTCACCTGGCAGCGCCCCGGGCATGGGGGGTTTAGTCAGGCAGAACTACAGCAGTGTGTGGGTGGCCTGACCTCCTACCCCCTCTTTCCTCTCCTCTCCTCTACCCATCCCCCTCTTCTTGCTTCCCTCGCTCTCAGAGACGTGTTTTCCGAGCCTCACAGCGGTGTTCAGAGTTTGAATGTCTCTGGTTCCTGCTGCCTTGCATCCCCGTGACCAGGGCACAGCAGGGTAAAGGATGATGCACGCCTGCACATCCAGCCGTCCACCCTGCAGCGTGCGGGACACAGGCTCCCTCAGGCATTCGGCCAGTTGTCGCGGGGGGAAAAATAGTAGTGTAGCTATGCCGTGTTAAGTGGTCAGTTCTGCTGTGACATTGATGGAGTGGATTCGCATTTGTTGCATATTTGGGGGCATTTTAGCACACGTGTGCCGCTCCCGTGTGCAGATGTGATTGTATGTCATTTTTCACGTACACATTTTTTCCTCCTGTCGTTCAGCATTTTGAAATTGTTTTGAATTGAAATCTTTTTACGATCTTGTTGGAGGCTGCTTAAAGTCATGAACTTGGATTTTTCATTTGGATACCCTCAGTCCTCCATCACTAGTCTCTCTCTCTCTCTCTCTCTCTCTCTCACACACACACACACACACACACACACACACACACACATGCTAGCACATTTCTTCCAAAATGAAATTCAAAGACAAGAATGAACAATATGACTTATTATGTAAAAAGTAAAACACGAAGGAGGAGGCTGCAGTAATAAGAAAATAATGACAGGGTGATTATTTTCCCAGAGGAGCACAGCCCATAGAGTTTTTCCCCCTCTTATTTACCACAAAGAAATATTTTATAATAAAATGTATGCGATTTGTTGTATATTATCTGTGTACATTACCATACAGTACATATACAATACCTTTAATGAAGTAGAATGTCTGTAAGACAGCTTCTGTTATCATGTTCATTATAGCTGATATAAACCGTCATTCCCTCACCAGCCTCTCATTTCTCCCCTCTGTCAAGTGGCGTGGTGCCGTTCTGGTCTTCACAAAAATGACTGATTATTTTAGATCCTGTTATAATGAGCTGAGGTTCTGTATCCTGTTGCCACTAATCTGTTATATCATACAGCACACATGATACCATTACTATAACCCAGTGTTTACTGCAGTAAGCCACTGTCCACTTTTAAAATAAAGGCGTTGCCTATTGGATTTCCTTTTATTTTTTACTGATTTGTTTCTTATTCCACAAGAATGTTGTTTGTTCAGTCGTTTATTACTCAAGACTTCTGAATGAAGATTTAAAAACGAGTCCCTCTTGACCGTCATCATCACCTCGCCATGTGGAAGACTCGCATGAGACATATTGTAACGCTGCGAGAGCTTCTGCTGCACTGCTGTAGCTGTTAGGATGCTGACTCTAGCTCACGGCGAATAGTCAGGCTTCTGTCCATCTTTATCTGTTGAGCATGTGTCCTCAGGTCGGCCGTTTGCCCAGAGGGAGAGGGAAAGAAAGGAGGGAGAGAACCGGAGCTGGAGCGTCACGCCAGGGCCTCCCCAATGAGGCATGCAGCTCTCACAGAGCCAGGCGCTCTCTTACAGGCCCTTTTTTCGCCACTCGCGTTCCCCCGTTTATTTATCCACAGGCTCGAGATGGGCAGACCAGATGGGAACCAGACAACTTAAACAGAAACAATGGCAAAGGCGAGCAGGATTTATCGCCGGGTTCTCCTCCACGCCTGCGCTCGCTCACACACATATACAAATATGCACGCACAGATGAAGGCTAGGCCAGAGCAAAGTGTTTATGGAGGCAGCTCGACCCCCCGCTCCTTCGCTGCAGCTCCCACGTCATCCGCCGCCGTAATGTTATAAACCCGACTTTTGTTGTGACTGTCGTCAAGAGAAATACAGGGGGGCTTTTCATACAGCGAGGAGTCTTTATGAAGCATCAGAACTGGCGTGGAAGGATGCGTATGTGTACACGGAGCTGCTGAGCAGCGCCAGCGAGCGTCCGCTTGCTCTTAATGTATACTGTAATTGGAATTTAACTTTTACTTTGTACTTGTATATGTAGAACCTGACTCTTGAGCTCTGGACACGGCTCTTATCTGTATGGACCATGCTAGGACATTTATTCTCAACCCGTACACCAAATCTATGAATGTTTTCTGTTCAGAACCCCGAACGTTACGGAGAGCTCCAACATGGGTACCTCATGTAGTAGTTTTCGTCTCCTAAATCTGGGATAGTACAAGTCGACCCTATGAAGGTTTTCCATCAAGCACGCCAATATATTTTATAGTATACGGGTTCTTGACTCCAGTCCACTCCAGTTTTCCTATTGCTGACACACGATGGGCTTGATAATTAGACACTCAGCTGGATCTAATGTGTTGGCTGGAAGGAAAAGCTACAAATGTGCAAGCAGAGACGCAGCCCTGAAGATCAGTCTTGTAATAATAATTCCTTTAGGGAATTTTATTTCCATAGCTCTTGTTTACAGTACACAGCAGACATTAGTGCAGTTAATATATGGTACAAACCTAGAGCACACACTTTCATCTTACATGTTATTATACATTATTTTTAATAGTTATAATTTTCTCCAGGCTCCTGTTTTTCCCGTCACAGTTAAAATGACAGCCCTGTAACACACGCACTTTTCTGTTGTTTGCTTTCAGACGGACATCCTGGTGGTGAGCTGTGACCTGATTACGGACGTGGCGCTGCACGAGGTGGTGGATCTTTTCCGAGCCCACAATGCCACGCTTTCCATGCTCATGAGCAAAGTGCATGAATTCACAGAGACCGTTCCCGGTCAGAAAGGAAAGAAGAAAGCAGGTACTGTTACTCGTGCCATGCTGTAACGGTTAAACGCTTGCTAGTTTTAATGTTTCTAATCCATTATGTCTTCCTTTCTCTTTAAAGCTTTATTCAGATTAGATGTTATTTAATATCGTCCCAAATATTTTAGGGGGGTTTGTAGAAGACTATAGTAGCAAAGAATTTGCTTTAGCCAATCATTTTTGGATTTTCACTTTGCCAAGTAATAACTGATTTCAGTAAAACTTTAAAAAATAAAAAAAAAACCAGTGTCCAAACAACATACTCTGTTAGTCCGCTGTTGGATGCAAGTTTCTCAATCCAGACTTTTCCAATTATTTTGTCAATAAACGCAGCCAAGAACCACCAACTTTCACAGAAAGAAGTCATTAAGAAGCAGATGCCTTTTCCTCTGGTCTGTCAGCAAATGCTTCGTGATCACTCAGTGTTTAAAACAAGCCTATTTAATACGTTCACTGACTGAAGACTCTAAACTATTTTTTTTTTAACTCCAGTTACTATATCTTTATCCAAAACAATCATTAGGGCTTTTCTGACCCTGTTATCGTCATTCTAACCCCTACTTTGAGCCCTGGGTAGAGGAACAGTTCACAGGGTTAGTACTGCTTGATACCCTGGGTTATGAAACTCTTCCCTGAAGCACTGGTCAGTGATGCTTTTGTGAAGTCAGGAGGCTTAATACAGCCAGGGATTTACATGCTGACATTTTTTGTCGCTGATGTAAAAGCATGAGACAAGCCATTATTTAATCCGGTCGCGCTCTGTATTTATCCAATCACAGTTGTTGACGCCGCAAATAAGAAGATAAGGACCCAGGGTTTTAGGAATGTACAGTGTGTAACGTCAGATTATGAAGAGCCAGGATCAATTGGTCAAGTATGAGCAGTGTGAAACAACTTCACCCAGGATGCACAATCAGCCACGGTTAATTATTTCAAGTGTGAAAAGCCCTATTGTTGAAATCTATACTTACTGAAAAGTGCAGGGAGCCAGTCAGATCACAGCCTTTAGCATTCAGATCTACAGCCAGATTTCTGCAAATCAAATTAGATTAAAATGGACTTTAATAGAAAAGTTTACAAAATGCATCATACTAATAGGTTGCTAAACTCACCTCACCTGATCCTGCTCATGAATGACTTTCTTATTTTAAATTGTAATTGGTCAGACTGGATCTGAAACATTATATAGTTTCACTATGGTAAAACTGTGTTGTTACCAGAGGCATTATCTGGATGATTTATTATGATGGTATGAAGATTTGTTCATGGTTTGGTTCAGGATGCACCCTGTCCTGGCAAGTACAGTAGCGGCTTGAATGCGGTACAAGTCATTTGGCAGAGGGAACCCCCCCCCCCCCCCCCACAATTACTCTTATGAGTATTTTACCCGAGTCATTCCCGTGCCTAAACCCGAATCGTTCCAGATGTTCCGTTGCAAAACAGCAGGTTAATGGCTGGTCTGTTGCTGCGTTCACACATGCAGTGGTTTTATCGCTGCTACTCACCAGTCAGTAGGTGATCCTGTTACTGGTTGCCATAGAAATAACATTTATCAGTGGGTGGTGCAATAAAATTTCTTGAGGCTAAAAGGAAACGTTCTGGAGGGTGATTTTTTGTATAGATGGTATTCACAGTGTATATTTGTATCATATGATACTAGACAATGGAGAGGCAGTGTCTTTACTCTCGTGCACCACTGCACCAAGGCTAAATTTAAACTTTATCATGTTCCTGGATACTCCCACATCGAGTCACCAACATGTGTTGATGCTTATGAAGTCTCCAGCTCTTATTGAACATGAATGATCTTTGGTCGCTTTTTTAACAGAAGGTCGCTGTATGTGTGAACGGAGCATAAATCCGTCATAACCCGTGAAGGGCGGTGGTGGCTCAAGCGGTTAAGTATCTGGGTCGTTGACCGGAAGATCAGGGGTTCAAGCTCCAGCACTGCCAAGTTGCCACTGTTGGACCCTTGAGCAAGGCCCTTAACCCTCTCTGCTCCAGGGGCGCTGTATCATGGCTGACCCTGCGCTCTGACCCCAACCTCCAAGGATGGGATATGCAAAGACAGAATTTCACTGTGCTGTAATGTATATGTGACAAATAAAGGCTATTTCTATTTCTATTTCTATTAAAATCAGTTTAGTGTAAAAAAAAAATGTAATTGGTGATGTCAGGGGTTTGGGGTGGTTTAATAATAAAATAAAATTATTGACATGTCAATTCAACCTTTAATGGAGGTCAAAAAGAGGTATTTCAGTGTATAAAGCTGTAAAAATCAGTATAAATATTTCAAATCTGTTTTATTTGCAGTTGCTCTAGACTTCTTATTTATTTAAAAAATACCATCACACTCAGAGAAAACATCGGCCTGATGTTTTGCACAATTTTTTTTTTATTATTATTATTATTATCTCTGTTGATGTGAAACTTCACTGTTGCATGCACTGTGTGTACTGAAGTGCTGAAGGCTTGGCAGTGTGCACGTGATTATATACTGCTCTCCAAGCAGCGCTGGCACTGTGTGTGGAAAAAAACATAACGCTGAGTAGTGTATACAAAGTGTGAGTGTGTGTTGTTGTGTTGCATCAGGAGAGCAGCGGGACTTTGTGGGAGTGGACGGCACGGGGAAGCGGCTCCTCTTCATGGCTAACGAAGCGGACCTGGAGGAAGGGCTTGTCATCAGGAAGGCCATCATGCGCAAGTTAGTACCAGTGGTGATTTCAGCATCTGTTTTTTTTTTCCCCCTCACGTGATCATACATTTTAATAGAAACACCTCATTCACAGTGACTGTTGAATATGTGACAACATAATCAACATTTAAGACTATCAATAGACTGATTAAAGAAAGGAAAGTGCTGAGAGAGAGAGAGATGAAGACGAACACCGTAATCTATTTTAACAGTAAAATAATAATTCCTCCAAGGCCAGTATTGCCTTCTGTCCCAATATCACAACATTTGGTGGCATTTAGATGGAAATTTCGCTGATTCATATACTTAAAAGTTGCTCAAAATCTCCAGGTTACGCAGTTGCACTTGCCTATATAGTGTACAGATTTATAATCACACTCTCCGATATCTCCAAGATGAGGATGGCTTCCCTTTTAAGTCAAGGTTTCTTCCTCATATCGTCTCAGGAGGTTTTTCCTCATTGCCATCACCTGTGTACTCATTAGAGATAAATATACATTTATTTTCAACATTTTTATTTAGAATTTTTATATTCCTGGAAGGCTGCTTTGTGAGACAGCTCTATACAAATAAAACCTGGACTTTTTTCCCCCCCACCCTCTTGCAAATCCACTCTCGGGTAAACAAGCACAAAAGTTTAGAATTTGGAAAAGAAATTAACCCAAACACTATTTTATCGTGTTAGACAACACACTCCGCTCTGTGTTATTCACGTTGAACATTATTCGAGGCAAAATGTGAGCATGTCCACTTCCTGTAGCATGACGGAGGTTGTCCAGCTGAGTGCAGGTTGAGTACAGGAGTATTTCACCAGCAGGGGAGAGTGTAGACTGTTGCTTTTCAGCCACGCTCTAAGGCCCACCGATGAGTGTGGTGAGAATTATACCACCTACACCTACAGTAACACCCATCAGCAGTCAAAGCCGATTTTGCAGGAGCTCTAGTTTGAAATGGGGGAGCAGAACAAAACTTTGGGCCTCGCAGGACTCTGACCCTGTGTTTGTGTGGGACGGCTAATAAAAACAAGAGGCCTCCTCGGCTGCTGGCCCTTCACAAGAGCTGCCTGTTAAGCGGGGCCTCATCGGGGCCCACTTTTCCACCATGCCTCCCTCCCTGAGCCACTCTAAAGTCTTTCTCTCCTTTTCTTCTCTCTTTTCTTTGTTTTCTCTTTTCTTTGAGCGAGCGTTCCGTCTGTGGGTTTGAAGGAGAGCTGACGATTTGGACTTTTCTACAAAGGAAGGCCTACTCATCTAATGAACATGCGAATATTTGATTTACAAAGCGAGCTCTTGTGTTCTTAGGGAAAGCTATTCCGCTTCGAGCTTTTAGAAAAGAAACCCACAGAACGGATGCTCAGAGATTTTTCATATAGTATAGTCAATGCTTAGTAAATGTTGCTTAGTTATGTTGCATGATCTAGTTTAATCATGAATTAAGATCTGATGATCAGATCTCCTGTATTAGTCGATTCCTTGATGAGCTTGACTACTCGTCTAAAGGAAAAGCCAGCCTTATAAATAGGTTAAATAATTTATTCAGTTCAATTAATAAGTAATAGTTTTCTGTTGTAAATAGTTTTCTGTACTGCTGTTTGGACTAAGCTTGAACAGGGAGCTATTTTTTGCCCATGCCCAACATATCATCTTCTGCATTTTGTTGTATATTATAAAATGCATTGCTGAGGAAAGAACAATGTGTGTTTCATCGATCAAACGACCATCCTTCCGGAAACATCTGTCAGACGGGATAAGATTTCTGAATATCTGTTAATAATGTTACCACAGAACGTCTGTAGTAAAAAAAAAAATAATTATGATCGATTTGCAAGGAATAACCGATCTCTGAATAAATTGTATGAGATGTGAGTGTTTTTGTGGTTGACACATTGATGTAATTAATAAATAAATAAATCCATGCAAATTACACACACTTTGTTAGTACAATATTTGACAGTTTTTTCGATTTATTAGGCATGTTGCAGTCCAAGTTCATCACATGACCAAAACGTGTAAGCTTTACCTGTGCAAAGAACCCAGTAATATACCTAAACCCCTGGATTTGTCTCCTACAAGTCCTTAAAAATGTCCACTATATTTCATCTCAGCCTGTTTCAGTTTATAAACTAAAAAAAAAAAAAGATTGAGCACTTCCTGGATTGCCTTTAAACTAAAGATGAAGTGCTGAACCTCTTTCCTTAGCATATATATATATATATATATATATATATATATATAAGGAATCCTTACCAACATGTCAATTCGGACAGGATATATATATATAAAAAGGAGTTTTCCATCTTTCCAGATGTCAAAGGCCAGGCCGTGAAACATGACTGACATGATCGGTTCAGATTTGATTAAAGCCCTAAAGCTATGCTGTAAGGTAATTAATACACCACCCCACCCCACCCACACCTCCCTGTGTAAAACCAGTCCGTTCTAAATAGGACGTTAGTTTCAGTCTCGACAGCACAGTTTCACTCAAAACTCGACTGAGATAGATTACATGTGAATGGATTTGTAAGAAAAGCTTCCGTGACTAACTCTGTCTATCACACTAACTTTAACCAGACATAACTAGATTTTGATGGTGATTACTGCAGAGACTAGTATTGCCTTCAGGATGTACTAATACTCTGTTGTAAAGCACCTTTGTCTGGAGTCGTGAGGATCTTGCAAACTTGTGTAAATAATACAGCATGGAAATAATTCAGTCTTAGCCACTGTAATACCTCTGCATTAGGAGAGATGATGCAGCAGATGAATCCCCAAAAGGATGTAATTGCAACCGCCTGTCTGTGTGTGTGTGTCTGTCTGTTTGTCTGTCTGTCTGTGTCTGTGTGTATGTTTTTCTGTATGTGTGTGTGTCTGTCTGTCTTTGTTTGTCTTTGTCTGTGTGTGTGTGTCTGTTTGTCTATGTCTGGGTGTGTGTGTGTTATTAAAAAACTGAATGTTACTCTAAAATCACTTCCATGTAGTTCTCGAGTTCTGTTCTGCACCAACACCCTCAGCATGATTGACTGGCTTAACAAACCATGCAGTAATTTTCTTTGGCTGACATTTTGGATATTTGCCACATTGCCATGGACAACTTACTCACTTCATTCAATAATCAGGGCAGGAAAAGCCAGCTAAAGTCTCAGTGATAAATGTATTCAGTTTCCTGTTGTTAGCAGTAATGATACCGTTGATGATAAGCTTGTGCTAATTTGTACATTTGCAGAGTGAATCGCCTCTCATCATCCTCTCATTGTGAGTGTAATTGCTGTAACTATAACACATTTGGCACTGATTAATACTGACTTGTGAAAATCAGTCCCTGTGTTGAAACTTGCTGCCTTTTTAAAAAAGAAAAAGCTGGGAAGAGTTGTGAGATGTCTACACGAGTCGAACTCTGGCTCACTCGGTGTTTGTCCTGAGTCTGAGGCCTGTATATACATTACTCTGTCCCTTTATGTACCCAGACACATGTATATAGAAAACCGATCCATATGCCAAATGTCTCCTGCCAACTGTTTAAAAAAAAACACGTAGGCCACCATGCTATCAGGCATCTGAAGCGGGGACCCATGTAGCTACACCAACGAAGTTCATGATGTTAATCAGTTACGCAGTTATCCTCTTATACACTAGCCTTGTGTAGTCCTTCACGTGCTGAGCCCCCGGAGACCGAGAACACGCTGCACATGTGCTGTTAATTGACCCCTGAATTGATTTTACAGTTTGAGAATGTCTTACAGATTCCTCTCGTCTACACCCTTACTTTGCTTTCCGCCACAAATTGATGACAGGTGAGACGCAAGTCTCTCTCTCTCTCGCTCTCTCTCTCTCTCTCTTTCTCTCTCACACACACACACACCTACACTGTGAGTGCATGCACCCTACAAATCTCTAAGCGGAAATGTTTTTCAGCCCAGTCCCTCATGCCCGGAGTTCTTCTTTACAAGCACGCTGCCATGTGGCTCTGGACGACGCATTTCTCTCACGTCGGCGATGCTCATGAGCTCATCACGCTGCCATGTTACTCACCAAGACTTCAGAAAGCCGTTAAAGCCATTAGCCTGAGTCAGCTGCCAGCCTCAGGGCTTTTCCTGCCACTTCTGTCGCATCTGGACAGAGCAGAGAGGAAACACAGGGGCTGGAGTGGAATGAGTCACAGGCCTGAACCATTACAAACACCTCCAGAGCAGGGTTATGCCAAAATCACTATCAGAAACACTTACTATTAGACTATTATAAGAACAGAGCTCTGGAAGTTAGATTTCCACTGTGCTGTTCACAGGCTCGACCTCACCGGGGCTCCTTCAGTCTGCTTCCATTAAATAGTTTTGATTCCCAGCAAAATCCCTATTCCCTGCTTAAAAAAAAAATTAAAATAAATCTTTTCCATTTGTAGGACTGGATCCATTTCATTCCTAGAGATTCCTAGTTTCCACAGTCTAATAATTAAAGTGACTTCTTTTATTTATTTAAATTATATTCAGTCCAAAAGGTTACTTTCTGTGCGACGTGAATTTCCTCTGATATCATTCTGGTGCAGCTCTTCATCCTGTTCTCACCGGTAACAGACCCAGAGTTCACTTGGACTTAGTTCAGTTCAGTTATTCAGTGTACAGGTGGAATGTTTACATGTTTAACTGGTCTGCACCAGACAAGGCAGGTGTGAAAGCGTCCTTAAAGGCTCCAGCACTCAGCAGCCATGTCTGCTGGTTTATAATCAGTTAACCTTGAAAATGCCAGACACGTTTTTTTCTTCCCTCTCATTCCTTCCACACTGAAGCACATCTAAAATTTAGGATATTGTACTTATCTGTTTTGGACACGTTTTTTTGCAGATATGTGCCATGTAAACATGTGCTCATGTATTCACTGCTGTAGGAGTGATCACTGCATGCTCAGGCTTGTTACTTCAGAAAGGGTCGACCTGCACATGCCAGTGCTTCCTGTGTCTCTGTGTTACAAAGGTTTTTGATGTGAACTTCCATTTGCGCCTTCAGATGTGTGTGTATCAGAGTAAACCAGAAACATGATTGCATGTAATGTAATAATCTGGTTTAGGATTCTGAGTTTCTGGTGGAGATGGCTGATTTTGCTGCATTTTTCTTCCAAAATTTGAGCACTTATTTGAGTTTGCTTATTTGTGGAAATCGGCTTGAATCTGTGAAACTGCAAGCACAAGGTTCTTCCTTTACTATACCAGTAAAAACACATATGTATAACTGTACTCTTTGGGTAAATGTCTATTGTGATGTCGTGTCTTGGCCCAAATCTGTGGGAAAAGTGCTATCATTTTGAAAAATTGCAGTCTCCTTGATTTTGCTTGTTTTTACTTGATTTTGTGTCAATTTCTGCAAAAATCCTGGAGGGACTGAGAATTTTGTGAACAAGTGCATATTTGGATATATATTGAGACGCTATTATGTCCCAATGCAGTGTGTTAACCGTAATCACAGACAACTATGTGAAATCTTTTCCATGCTACATAAATTGCACCCTTCAAATCTGAGTCCATGTGACCCCTCTAACTTGACTCTAAATGTCCCTTTTTTCACTGTAACATTGTACTTGCACATTTTCGGCTTCACGCCTTCTGTCCTTCTCCTGCTCGCTCTCTCCCTCAGCTGCACTGGCCCCCAGGTGCTGAACTGTGTTGTCACACACTTGAAGCTTGGCATAAATCAGTGTTGTGCTTTTTAATTCCTTCCTCTGGCTCTGCATAATCTCCACCTAGCGTAAAGGACACCATGCTAGCACGCGTGAGAGCCGTGCATGCTGGGACCAGATGTGGTCAGGAGCACAGAGACGGACACACACACACACACACACACACACACACACACATACATACATGTACACCTTTCACACACTGGCATACACACACACGTAACCTCAGCGTCTTGTAGTCACACAACTGCTCTCTGGGTCTGAGGACCTTCTCTTCCTTCACCTGCTTGGAAATGGAAATGAAAATGCTCTGCCCGTGGATATAGATAAAGGGTCATATAGTGAGTGTTTTGCTAAATAGCTTTTTTTGCAGCCATGTAGCTTTGTGTTACAAATGTTGAGATTCGCTTCTCTCTCCAGAAAATGCACAGTTTGTCAACTTATACACAAAATGTGCTTAACCTCTACTAAAATACCACTTTATAAATACTATACCAGATTATAAATACTATTTTTTTTCTAATTGATGCCGTTTCTTTAGTCCCAAACCTTTGTCACACCAGGAACAAGTACTCACACGTAAATGGTGCTAGGAAGATTATTTATTTATTTGGTTACAGCATCTAATCAGAATCAGTGCTTATCTGTCCATCGTTCCAGGCAGAGGTTCATGTCACAGCAGTATATGTTCACACATGAGTCTGGCTCTTAACATTTTTTTTTGTAAATTGGATACCTGTCATCTTTGGCTGACTTCCTGTTCCCGCTTGGATATCCAGAAAGCTCTCACACGGCCTGCTGGATGAGTTTTTGGCGTTCAGATGTTGTGTGAGAATTGCACTTGCTGGGTGGAGTTTGAGAAAAGCATTAATGTGTGATTCTGAACATGAACCCGAGTCCAGTTTTCTTGCACAATATTAATTCCAGTAACACTGTCTGACAATTTGTTGTAACCACAGTATGTCCTGCTGAAATTTCTCCTCTGGGCTGTAAAGCCAATTGAGTCCAATATTAAATGCAACAATCTGACTGGACTAATTAATTTAGTTAATACAATTATCTTAATTGAAGATATTGATTGTCTTCATGTGTGACGTTTTTATAGACAGGCTTACAAATTAATTTAAAGTGAGCTGTGAGCAAAGAAAAGTATTATTTTAAACAAACAACTTTAAAATAGGGAATAAAAAACATTATAAAATAAAACCTGCATTTGGCACAAATTACCATTTTAAGACCACAATTTAGTATCATTGCTTTCTTTTCTTTTTTTTAAGGAAAAAATAACACATCATATGTGTTTATTCAGTTTAAATAAAACTTTCTGGGTACTGTAGACCCTGAGACTTATGAAATACATTTTAAAGTGAATATTTTACATTATTTACAGTTATTATTGACCATTTAATAAATTAAATAAAATTATTTATTTAAATACAATAATTAAATAAAAACATTTAATGCTGTAATAATGCTGAAATTTATAAAGTGTCACATTTCCTTAAATGTTAATTAAATCTAGTTAATCCATCGCTAAAAATACATCCAGGTGTACATTTCAGAGCTTCACTATTGAATTGTGCACCAGCGATCATGTTAAGTTGTTGGTTCATGTTGGCCCTGACCTCAACCCCAGCCAAAACCTTTGGGATGAACTGGAACGCATGCCTCCTCACCCGACACCAGTGCCTGACCTCACTAATGCTCTTGTTGCTGAATGGAATCAAATCCCCACAGCCATGCTGCAGAATCTAGTGGAAATCTTTCCCAGAATTGTGGAGGCCGTTACAGCAGCAAAGGGACGGCCAAGTGCGTGTCAGTGCCCATGATTTTGGAATAAGATGCTCACCAAGCACATGTAGATGTGGTGATCAGATGTCCACATGCTTTTGGCCATAAAGTGTATAATATAAAATCTAGACATGGTGTGAACTGTGGTGTTTTTAAAATGGTTGATGATGAATTGTTTAAGTGTGAATTCAAGTGCATGCATTGTGTCTTTCAGTAATTGCTGTCTATTTGACATGAACTTTTATGTGGAATTACTTAGTCTTGTAGTTAAAAAAGTTTTGGAAATAAATTTTGCATCCAAACAACAAAGAAATGACTCTTTAGTAGCCACATATTGTGCATATTTAGTAGTTTTAGAGTCTTTATCAGTTCTCCCTCAGTCCAACTGCCTTAAATGAATTCTTATTGACGGTATAATAGTAATTGCCTTTCCATATATTAAAAAACGTTTTAAAATTTGGCCTGCGACCTCATAAGCTGACTTTCTCCTGATGTAATTTGCATTCTTCCTCTGGTCTGGTCGAGTCAGCCGTCATTACGAGTCACCATATCCTTCAGACGGCCATTTTGTGAGGCCTTGTTCCGGGCCTCTAAACTCTCCAGGAACGTCGTCATCTCAGTGGCAGGCTGTAAAAAGTCTGGGGGGTCTGCGTGAGCAAGCGGCAGCATGAAGTCGGCCTGGACTGCTTCTCCGTACTGGTTCGACTGAATTTTAAGCAACGAGAGACGTTTGTGTAGTGTACAGGGACAATACACAGATGCGACAGCGCTCCTTTCAAGTCACCTCCTAGTTTTATTTTCCCCCCTCCGCTGCCTTTATTTTTGGGGCCTGTTAAGCCTGTACCCTCATACGCTACCTCAAAGAGACCAATTAAGAGTGGAAGCGAAAGGAAAATGAAAGGCCATGTGCAGAGTAAAGACAAGTTCTGCAGTCTAATTATACTGTATCCGACCCAAGCTGGGAGGAAGACGGTGCCAGCCAAATGTTTCTGTTAAAGTCTACCACACAAGACCCAGTGCGTCGTTTTAACACCGACATGGCCTCCCAGATTTGCACAGATTTGGATCATTATATTTTATTTGCACACTTTAGTGGCAGTGCATTTCCTGAAATGTTTTCACTCGAGTCTCACTCTCTTCTGTCTCTTTTTCAGACATCCCAGGATGCACATCAAGACAGGCCTCCTGGATGCCCACCTGTACTGCTTTAAGAGATCCGTGGTTGACTTTTTAGTCGACAACAAGTAAGTCTGGGGAATTTCCCACCGTGAATTATGACCTTTTCACGCCTCTTTTGGCTTGCTTACTCTTCTCCTCCCTCATTCTTAATGGTTATTACAAAGTAAGGCAGAAGAAATGCGTGTGTAAACTCGGCTATAGCGTTAGACTACTTGACTTAATTCCACGGCATTATCAAATAAGCATTGATTTACTTTATTGATTTACTAAGCCCTCTGTGTGTTAGCTGACTCTGAGCTGGTTAAGGGTTCCTGTGAGGTGTTAAGCACATTTACAGCACACCACCTGAGAGCTTTATGGTCATGTGAACTCTCAGAGCCTGAAATAAATGTGCTGAATCTTAGTACAAGGTGGGCACATGTATTCACTTTTAAAGGGATAAAGAAATAATGAAGTGTATTTCACCGTGTCCTTCCTCTCCCACAATCCTTCATTCATGAGCCACTTTAACTGTGCTTATGCACCATGGCAATGCTTTTCCAAACTCCTGGCAGTTGTAGAGTGTAATTCATCCCTGATATAAATATCATTTCAAATAATCTGCCTACATCATCACCCGGTTCCTCCCGCTCCCCATTTTGCTCATCAAACCAGGCTGACTTTCTGTAGCCTGCCTTTCCCCCCTCTTTTGCTTTGTTTGGTACCATTTCCCTCCCTCCCTCTCTCTCTCCTTCCATTTCTCTCACTCTCTTTCACTCTTGAGGCTGCTGAGGCACAGAGTAGTGAAGGAGAGAAATGGACAGAGTAACTGTTGTTTCTCTCACGCCATTCAGATGGAAATGCTAATCTTGCCCCGAAAAAAGGAACTAAAGAGTGAGGGTGAGAGTGGGGAGCCTGAGGAGGAGCGATGGTTAGGGACCCACTGGAAGTCGGCCCCGGGCTTACAGAGTGCTTTTTACAAACCATGCTCCATCCTGATCCCTTTAAACCTGCGAGATGCCCATGAACTAGAATCCACACTGTGGTGACATAGTCGTCCTTTTCTGCCCCCCCCATTGTGCCTTTGTTTGAACCTTTATAAGAATGAAGAAAAGATTCCTTAAATAGTCGTCCTCTATTCAGACCTGAAGCAGGGCATTGATATGATGAATGCGCATGCAGGATATAGATCTAAGACCTTTTTTGCTGCAATCATGAAATAACTATTTGATTTGTAATATATGTATGGTAAAGGGCAAATGCTGTGTCTTCCTTTCTGAATTCTAAGATGAATTTGTTCGACCCCAGGTCCATCTCTTCACTGCGGGGGGAGCTGGTGCCATATCTGGTGCGTAAGCAGTTCAAGAAAGTCTTAAATGTCCAGACGGAAGACAAACAGACGGAACAGAATCAGAAGAAAAAAGATGCAAGCTCTTCCCTAGGTAAACCTTAGTCACTTGATGACACACCCCTGTTAAAATTGTAAGGTAAAAAATTGAAGCCAGGCCTTTTATAGTTTAAACTCATGTTCAATAGTAAATATCATGCACCTTTCATCAATCACATGATTCTGATTAACCCCAAGTTCTTGGTTTTATTCAACATGCTGTAGCCACGATCAAGGTATCAATCAGTGTAGGGGTAAAAAAAAAAAAAAAAAGAATTTCCAAAGCATTAGATATAGCACAGAAAACTGTAAAGGTCTTTATTACCAAGTGGAGAAAATGGGGTACCACAGAAACATCAAGTACAGGACGTCACTCCAAAATTGACTACAAGAGAAGACGAAAACCTTCCAGGAGACGTCCGGCAACACTGCAGGAAAATCTGCAAGTCCAAGTCAGTCTCTGCATGGGACAACATTCTCTCATATTTTATTATACTGATGAAGCTTTTTCTCAGAAAAACAGCCACCAAGCCCACCTAAATATTTCCAAAACATACATAAAATAACTCCAAACCATGTTGCCAGATGTGTTCTAGTTTAATGAAACTAAGGTAGGACTTTCTGGGGATAATTCTAAAAGATATGTTTCATGCAAAACAGCACTACAGTGAAGCATGGTGGTGGCAGGATCATACCATGGGGCTGCTTGTCTTCAGCTAGGATTGAATAGAGAGGATCATAGATAGCTCCAAATATTAATCTATTTGTCCTCTGACACCTGAATAAAAAAAAATTCTCCTTCCAGCACGATAACGACCGAAAGCACAAATCCAAGTCAACAAAGGAACAGCTTCAGAGGAAGAAGATCAAGGTTTTGGAACGGACTAGTCTGAGGCCAGATCTAAATCCTATCAAAAACCCGTGGAATGACTTGCAGGCACATGAGATCCTTTTGCAATTTGATAGATCTGAAGCATATTTGTCAGGAAGTGTGGAAAAAAAAGGAGTGCAGGCGTGTTCCTTTTTTAACTAAAGCGTTTCTGGGGGGTTTTTCCCCCACTCTTTGGTTGTAGTGAAATAAGCTGTATTCGACTTTTCTTCATTAGGTTTATTAATGCATAAGAGCATTTCTTGAGACCCTGTTGTCACAAATGCATTGGTTTCAGTAGCGTGTTATTCAAGTTAAAAATGTCCTGCCTCAGCCTTAAAAGAAAAAAAAAAAATAACCTAACACGCATAAAATGTGTTTTTAGAGATCTTCAGCTCCTCTAAAGATGAGGGGCTTCTGGAGCTTGCACGAGATCGCTCCTGCTGGAATGACCATCGGGGCGACATGAGCGAGGCGTACCATGGTGGAAAGCTTCGTTGCTATGTGCACGTCATGGAGGACGGAGTGTGTTACCGTGTCAACACGTTGGCTGCGTACGTGGAGGCTAACCGTGTGGTGAGTGTTGACTTTTAAGTGTGGAAGCAAAGCTGATGTATACATGCCTCCTGACCTGAATGACTGCGGTGTGATTAGTTCCATGTTTCAGTATTACATTTGCATTTCACAGTATAATCACTTAATATTACAGCAGTATTGTGTACCTGATTTTTTTTTTTTAAATATATATATTTTATTAGACAACATGTAGCTGAATTTTACACTTACTATTCTGTCCACTCTTATTGTGCATCATTTACATGTAATATTAGTTTACTTACTATAACCATTCATTAACTCAGATAAATAAAAAAAAAAAAACACAACTCTTTGTGTTGCCTGTCTGGTTGTGTTACGTTGCATAGTTACATACAGTGGAACCTCGGCATACAAATTTAATTCGTTCTGGATGTCACTTCTTAAGACGAAAATGTATATGTACTGCGACACGAATTTTCCCAATAAGAAATATTGTAAATGTAGATAATCCGTTCCAGCCACCCAAAAATATTACTGATATTCCCAATACGAAGCGTATGTAAACTGTATGACTGCTTACTGCGTTCCATGTCAAGGGTCCTCACAAGAAGTCGTCCCACCAAGGTTGGGCTAAAAATAGAACAGACCACCCACACCACCAATCTGTCAACAAAAAAACGCCAGAAAAATCACGTAGCCTTTGAACGCATGTTAAAGGCAATGTTGGTATCGTGGGTTGACTCTTTTAAAAAAAAAAATTGTAATATTCGTAAACTCACTTTGGTTAGCTTCGCTTAGCTTTCCACTTGGACAGCTCCCAGACATACGAGCAACTTATGCAGCATTCGGTTCGGGACATTTATATGATGCAAATGCTTCGTATGCTGATGCAAATTTCGTGCAAAATTTTAATTCTTAAGGCAAAAATTCGTAAGGGTGGGCATTTATATGCTGAGATTCCACATTGGGTACTTTTCTAACAATTTTAACAGCTGATCAAGTGAAAAGGAACAGGGATAGTAATGGTTTTAGGCTAGGGAACACAGGAGAATGCGTGCTGTCTAATGTGATATTGGACTTGGATTTGTCAGGCTCCCAAGCTGGTCGAAGAGCCTCCAGTACACCCGTCTGCTGTAGTGTCTGAGAGAAGTCTCGTGAGTATTCCAATCTCACTCTCTAACTTCATTCCAGTTAATGTAATTTGTGGATTGTGGAAATAGAAGGTTATGTGCAGCAGGAGTAACAGTTGTGTTATCTTTGTAAGGTGGGAGGTGACAGCATCATCGGCGCGTCGAGCCAGATAGCAGACAAAACATCCATCAAACGCTCAACCATCGGCACGTCCACCACAATCAAGGAGAAAGTCAAGATAACGAACTCTATCATCATGAATGGTGTTACTGTTGAAGAAGGGTAGGTGCTTTGGCTTAAGCTTAGTTAGTTTATGTTTATGTTTTTGCGAAAGATGATCAATGGAATCAGTGACATGATTCATATAAATGATACCACAGTGCAGTCAGAGGGTGATTCATTGTCTATAACATCAATCATATTGATATCCCCACTTGATGGCATCTCTTTGGCAACATTACAAACCTGGCAAAGTATTTTTAATCATATCTGAGTCAGAGAATTCATTGATGTTAAATAAATGTGCTGATAAAGTTCACAGAACTTTGTCATTTTTAATTATAACTACTAAAGGCATTGCTTTATTCAGCTCTCTGGGTGCAGTGTTAAAGAAAATGTGCCATTTCGAATACAGCTAGGATTAAGCGATTACTGTACAGAGACGAACCATTTCTGTTTTTCTCTTTCGAAACAAGTCTGGTGCTGGAAAGTTGAGACAGAGGACAGGACATGCAGCATGATCAGACTGTCCTGCTATGAGTAGAGAGAAGGGGGGGTGGAGGCTTCGTCTGCTGCATTTTATTGTCTGAGAAAAAACAGAAACTTCTGTTGTCAAACTGTTGAAGGTGCTCGCTGACCCTGAACAGGCCACCGATGCTACAAGCACACGGAAAAGTGATGAATGTCGATGTAATGATTGCCAGAGAGACAAGTGCATCAGCGTGCAGGTTACTCCACAAAAACGCCAAAATGACGTGTTCTTGCGAAACGTCCTAGGGTATCGCTCTGGAGGCTGGATGAATTGATTTAGTGAAGGTTTAGATTTAGAAGCTGATTTAGGTCAACGCTGAGCTTGCAGGACATTGAAACACGTAGTAGACAACATGGATCTCTGCAAGCAAGTGAGAGTGAAACAAGTGCATTTTTGTCCAGATCCAAGGAAATAGCTTTTTGGGGGGTTTTTCCAGTGCGGTTTTTTCCTCCTTAAAGCAGGCGAGGCTGGTGCCAGCACGGGAACCCTCACATCCGAATTAGAGCTCGCATGAAAGCGATGGGTGAAAGAATTGAGAGAGTGAGAGAGAGAGAGAGAGAGAGAGAGAGAGGGGAACAGCAATTCTTTCAGATTGATAAAAAAAAAATGAAAGAGGGGATTAGCAATGTCAAAGAAGGCACTTGCATTTTTGGTCTCTTTGTTTGCATGGAGGAGTGGTTGTTTACAAAGCTCTGGGGGCTTTGGGCTAGGAGGGGGGGGTGTGGAGCAAGGGATGAGAGGGGTGGAGGGCAAAGGAGCGAGGGAGGGGGTCACCACGAGGAAGAACACAGTGTCAGTAATTAGTGGTATTTCAGCACTGCTTCTTTGGTGGTCTCTCTGTTTAATTCTCCAATCCTTGTAATCTCTCATCACTACCAAACCTCCCCCTTCCTCTCTCTCTCGCTCTCTCTCTCTCTCTCTCCTTCTTTTATATATTTATTTATCTTTCATATCTTTCGATTTCTCTATCATACGCTCCTTAATTGAATGTAACGCAATGCTGTGTGTGATACACTCATGTCAGCATCATACACACTTGCATGTCAGTATCGCTGATGTACCGAGAAAGTTACACCATCCGAATGATATCTGGTCCTGTGGTGGTCCTATTCAGTTGATTTAACAGGGTAGAAGCTTCCTAACCCTAACACAGGGTCGAGTTCCTGTCCCAAAGTTGAGAACAGCAGAACAACAGCTTTTCTGTCCTAACAATCAGGAAACATGCTAATCCTCAGGAGTGTGTAGTGTCCTATAGAAGAGCTCAAGGAAGCAACTATTTTCACTTCCTAAAAAACCCGGCACGTCTAACAGGAAGTGTGAGCACACAGTCCGCTCTACGACATCTCGAACATGCTGCACTGATCGTGTGCATATATATTTTGTCTCTGGACAGCACAGTGGGCTGCCTCGCACATCAGACGCCGCTGTTGTTTTTAATACACGTGCTAATGGGATCGTATGGGGAATAAAAGAAACTGGCAGAAAACAGGGCAGGATCGGGTTTCCCCTGCAGGGGGAGGGCGGCAGCGTTCGGGTGCACAAAGGACAAGACCCTCAGCTGTGCAATTAGTGCAAAGACATGAAAGTGTGTTTCTTGAACTATATTCCTGCACCCGAGAGTGCGAGAGAAGAAAGCCAGGCTTGGCTCAATCAAACATCAAACTGTGCAAATACAATTTTATGGTGCCAAAGCGAGCCTAGGAAAATATTATTCTTTGTGCGGTGTAAACAAGGAGCAGCTTAGAGCGCTCTGTGTGTGTGCATGCGTGTGTGTGTGTGCGCACGTGTCATGGCATGCACATTTTAAAGCACTGTCCAGTAAACATGAAACTGCTTCTAACTCATCTACAAATATCTAATCATGTGCTGACGTGTGCATTACCACGGCTACAGCGTACAGCAAACTGGAGAAGTTCAAATACAGGGCCATATAATACATCCATACATAGAGATGAGTGCAAACGTTTTTTGCCCCGTGATTATTTTACTTCATTATTCTTTTTTTATTAGCATGGCCAAAAAAAATGAAATGGTTTAAAATGATGTGGGGATATTCTACATCAAGACATCGATCGAAAAACGAAGCCAAACTGAAAAGTTGGAACCAAATCCAGGAAGTCAGGGTTTGGCCAGAACCCTCTTGATCTCAGAATGCAGTGTTTGACATCTGGCAGAGTTGGAACAGATGTGAAAAAGAACTGGTAAAGACTGGGTGGGTCACACAGAGCCGAATCCAGTTAGAATCCAGGAGATCCAAAATCTGCATAATCTATAAAGAAGCTACATGCAGTTAGAAAGACAAACTGGGATTAAAGACATGAGAGAATATTTTGGGCAAATCAGATTCAGGATGGTAAAAATGTGAACCAATATCAACTATTTTTACTAGTAATATTTTATCATGAATTTATCTTGAAAGGCTTTTTTTCCCTTGTTTGTTGTATCGACATGCATTTTATATATACTGTATAATCTGTTAGCAAACAATATCCACTTTTCCTATGTCACTGTGGCTGTGCAGTTGGGTAAACGTGGGGCTGTGCAGGCTAATAGAGTTGTAATAAGGTTGTAATGACAAGTACTGAGCTAATTTACATATGCATAGCTAGACACTTAATCATGTACAAACAAATTACAGCAGCAATGAATGAGTGTGACTCATGGAGTGGCTTTAGTGTGTGTGTGTGTGAGAGAGAGAGAGAGAGAGAGAGAGAGAGAGAGAGAGAGAATTCACAAAGTGAAACTGATATGAAGCTCTATTAATATCCGGTCCTCAGGTGCAACATTCAAGGCAGTGTGATCTGTAACAATGCCACGATCGGACGAGGTGCTGACATTAAATACTGTCTGGTGGGAAGCGGCCAGCGCATCGAGCCAGAGGGTGAGCACATGCACTGTTTTATACCACACACACACACACGCACACACACACACACACACAAGTCAGGCCTTTGTGTTTGTTTGTGTGTGCTCTTGCACAGTCGTGCCTGCCTTTTTCAGCTTCAGTGTATGTCTCTTTTATATGTGTGTGTATGTGTGTGGCTTGTCTGTTAATCTGTTTCAATAGTGCATTAAAACTTAAGCTTGTGTGAACAATTGCGCTTTATTTTTTAATATTGTTAATCCCCTCAGTGTTGGATCATACTGTGAGGTTTGTGTGTGTGTGTGTGTGTGTGGCTCCAGGCTGTTGTATTGCGGGTGGTCTGCACTCGCTCTCCAACCTCTCCATCAATGACTGTGCCTAAGGCGGCCTTAAGATGTCCAGAGGCTTCCTGGCCTAATTGACTGAACAACAGGGTGTTGCTGCCTCAGCAACACCCCCCCCACCCACCCCTCACACACGCACGCACACACACACACACACACACAGTTTTTTTTTCTCTCCCCCGTTTGCACACACCCAAACTGCAACATTTCTCCACCCCCCACCACGCTTTCCTTTTCCCTAGTCACTTGTGAGCTGGACCCGATTAGTCAGCCATAACCTCCTAAAAGACAGGGGCTTATTGAAGTGCTCCCAGAAATCCCAAATTACAAGCTAGACCCCTGTACTTCCCAAAGCATGGGTACACACACACACAGAGCTTAAAGCACAGCGAGTGACCACAATCCAGAGAAACCAAAAGCAGAGTTCACATAGCCTATTATTTTTTTTATTTATTTATTGCATTTACCGATTTACACACAGGGCATGACGCCCAGCCTCCACAGCTTTAAAGCCAAAATATAAATGCTTTAATTTAAACGTCAAGAAACCAAACCATGAAAGGGGCAAATCGCTGTTTTCTGACATGTTTGAACTCCTGCAGACGTGAAAGTCACGTCAAACTCAGGCACAAAGACCGAAAGACGATCCTATAAACATTTACACTGCTGTGCACAATATGGCCTCTCGTACCTGTACTTCTCTGTTGGTACATACAAACAAAGGCACAGGACGCTTTTATATTTCATTTCTGTCGGGCTCTGTGCATGTAGATCTGTCTCCACTCACCACCTGTGCCCTTAATGTTAACATGACCACCAGGCTTATCATACCACTAAGCCTATCTAACTAGCTGTTGAGTGATTAGAGCACTTTAGAAGCCAGTGGACTTCACTAGAGCTCTACTATGGTGGTCTTATGCAGTCAGTGTCCATTAGCTTCATGCTTCGACCTGACAACTTCCACACACAATCTTGTTCTGCGCTGTTTACCCCCGCTGCCTGTTAGCATGTGTTAGCCGAAGTGCAGCCATAGGCATCTTATAAAATGTCTCAGCAGTTGCTCTACAAGACCCTTTATAAGGTTCTGGGCTTCGCAATCCCCAGGCAAGCAAAGCATGCTGGGGTATGCCTGGGAAATTCATTACAGATTATTGTCTGCTCGCAAACCAGAGCTCAGCGTGAGGGTGTGTGTGAGACCACCTGGGCGCTCGGCGACTAGCCGGCAGGTGTGAAAGCCCGTCAAAGGTGGCACCCAGGCTGATGACACATGCTGTTCTTCAGTTTTTTTTCCACTGTACTCTATTTTGGTCTCTCTCAGCTTTGGATGTCCATCATGGCATGCTCCATTTGCCAAGGTTTTTAGCATGGACATGCTAATGATGTTTTCAGTCGAAGGATATCGACCTTCCTCCTATTTATCTGCCTGGATGACACGTATTTATAAATAGGGGCCTCGTCTGTCAGGTCAGGTCCATTTCCTTCGTCAATACAAAAAGGAACGGAGATAAACTTTGGAGGCGTATGCATAGACTTTCAAAGACATGTTTTGCTCATTTTTGATTGAAAACATGGGGAAAAGCTTGCTAGAGTCAACATTTCAGACTGCCTAATTGACTGACCCTCAATAACAGACCATGTGTCCTTGGCAGCAGTGTAAATATACTCTCATGCTAGTTAGCGCTAGGCAGATGGAAGATAATATTTGTCATCAAAGTAGTGGCATGAGGCTTGTGATAAGATCTCTAGAGCTGAAACACATTGTTGCAGCCCCAAATCCCAGAATGCACAGCGAACTCCTCGAGACATGGATAACTAGGTGCCTTTCTGAACATTACCTTTCTTTTTGTTTCAGCCGAAAGGACCAACGACGTCATCGTTGGATCAGATCAGCTGATGGAGATCTAGATCCAAGGAGAAGACGATTCATGGGCTTGACAAGATGGCCACCAAAGAAGCTTCCTCTTGGACACCTCAACTTTCTTTTTTTTTACTGAATGTGTCCAAATAAACATGGAATTATTTATCTCAGCTGACAGTGTCATCATTTTGTTTTGTTTTTTTCTGTTTTTTGTTTTGAAATGTCCAGAGTGATTCTTTTATTATTGATGTAGAGAGCAGCCAGACAATACTATACAACTTACATATAAATATGAAGAAGTTTGTAATTCATGATGTTTACTTGTACATATTCTATCCTAAATGTGAGTAGGTGTGTTCCCGCTGACACAGTTAGACGTCGTCTACCTTACAGGGAGCTGGTGGGAGGTGCTGTACTGGTGTTTGTCGATGTACTAATGTGCTGTAGGTTCTAAAGCTTTCTGTATGACCACCATGACTGAGCGACTACATGCCCTGCTGTCAGAAGAAACGGATAAGCACAATAGGGTTAACTTTATTTGTACACAAAAAGGCAGAGCAATGGACCACCCAGAGAGAACATAACAGCTAATCATCTCCCTCCCCCCGACTCGGAAGATGCTATAAAGGACTAGTCTTAAAGGTTTTTCTCTCTTTGCTGTCAAAGATTTATGACATTCCATTGCAGCTCCTAAATTACAGGCTTGAAGTTAGTTCCTCAGTCACGAAGGGCGATGAGCCTCCGGAAGATTCTCCATGATGATTTATCGTGGCTTCGCTTCGTCTCTGTGGCCAAATGGAGTCATTTAATGTCACTAATGAAATGATCATGAGCGTTTTGTCTCCGCAGTCTTCGCCTCCCCGTACTTTGTAGTTTTTCTTTTTTGGACATGCTGAAATAATTTCCTCTGACTTTCTAATGGCCCCCTCTCTAAATCCATAAACTAATATGTGTATTTATGAGGATATTGCTGTGCGTTTTGTCCTCCCTCTTTCCCCTCCGTCTGAGCTCTGTCCAATTCAAGACCTTCAGCAGTGCATCACGTCGCCAAGCCGCGGTAGTAGGAATTGGTTTTTGCTGAATGTATAATTTATTTGCCCTGCTGAGCTAGATTATTGGCCTTAAAGCTTTTTCACCTACCAGCCAAAAACGTAGAACAGACAGAAATCAAGATGTCAAAATCGCCCCGAATCCGTGGTCTCTTCCATGCGTCTGTCTCGTTTTTGTACCTAATATGTACCATGTGTATACTTGTGATCGCTAATCAGAAGCTGTGCCCTCTGCCCTCTCTCTGCATCATCCATGGCCAGACCTCCAGGATGTGCTTACGAGTCACTGCATGGGTCATTTGGGGAAAAGGTTTGTATATTTAGGCAGAGCCTCCTAGAACCCCAAGAGTCGCAACAGCTAAACTGGGATGTGAGCCCACCGGAGCTGTGTTCAGTGTCAGTCCCCACCCTCCAGGCTGAACGTGACAGATGCTTGTGTTTTCCAGTGCCCAGGTTCAGATGTCAGCCGACAGATCATACATCAGGCCCGGCTTACTGTCTCTGGGTAGCTTCCAAGCCCATGCTCCTTCACTTGTTTGTTGGGAAGGCAAAAGATCAAGGGACAGAATCCACTAGAAACAAAACAAGACAAAAATCTTGCACAGTGCTAAAAAAAAAACCCACCCAGGATTTCTGGGAAAGATGTATCATTTATACAAGTCATTGTGAGAAAACTGATGCTTTGGTGGTTTGTCTAAGAGAGGTTCGGCTGGGGAACTGCAGGTGATATGATGTGTTAATGCTAACATTAACACATTAGTGGCTAAATGGGCGTGAAATGCTGTTACAGTAAGTGGTGTAAGTGCATTGGCACTTATGAATGCTTGAAAGGTTATAAATCATTGCGAGTGACATAATTTGACCGTGGAATAGGTCCAGATACCTCCGCAAGCCAAGTAATGGTGAAGCCCCGGCTAAAAGAGGGGAGGAATGACTGACCAAATGACAGGACTGAGTGGTCAGTGCTTCTGCTCTGAGGGAGTGTGTGTGTGTGTGTGGTTAGAGGGCATGGGGGATGCTAGGCTCCAGGACTGAGCATGGTGCAGGGTGTGAGACTGCCTCGGCCACCCAAGTGGCAGAAAACCTGCATGTTTGCTGCTGACCCCTACACATTAACAGAACACTTCCTCAATTTGTCTTCTGTGTTCTTGAGGCCCAAACGAATTTCCTCTCTTTCGCGGCCACCTTTTGAGACGCCGCGTCCCCCGCAAGCCTCCCTCGAAATCACGCCCACCTCCAGCACACACGCACTTAACAATTAGTACTTTCTTACTGCCGAACAAAGACAGTATGCAGGCTGTGTGGCCTGTAAAGGCGTATAACCTCAAAGACACACGAGGCAGTGCGCAGCTTTGAAATGAACACACAGGCCACAGCACAATGATCCTAAAGACATTTACACTGTTTTAAGCTATTGTTGAACTCTCTCAGCTGCTGTGGTGCAATGAGATGTACACCCTCTCTTTAGCGAAAACGCAGATGTTAAAAGTTTTATATTCTCTTTTTTTAAAATCTAGTGAAGTTTGGCTTTTATTACCCATTCCTGTGGCTGGTATTTAGTTACTGTTTGGGAAACTAAGAATTATTTTTACTTGATTGGTGACTCCTAGCACATTATATTTACGAATATATGAAATATCATTTTAAGGAAATGAGATGATGAGAAGACTTTCCTTTGGGCAGCCAGATCATTTCCAAGCTCTGTGTGATGCTTAATACAGATGATATAATAGGTCTGACTAATATGAATTAGGACTTTTATTCATGTGACATGTGTAATGATATTGAATAGTAATCATTTTCTGTTTTATTTGATAATGACATTGCAACACTGTCTCTTAACACCTTTGTCAGGTCACCTGAAAAGTCTCTCTCTCTCTCTCTCTCTCTCTCTCTCTCTCTCTTTTCATGCTCATAGCGTGCACATTTTTATATTCCACTAAAGGAAAAAAAAAGAATCTAAGAAAACAAAGGGCTCTGATTTCTTGCCACCTGCTAACTCTGCCCTCAACAATACCACTGTTAAAGGACCACAAACAAAGACGCCTCAAGAAAAGTTTGAGGGGGGCCATTCATTACTATGACAAAAGAGACAGAAATATATTATCATAATTAATCTTATCTGTGACTGTGGGTGGCAAGTCTTTCCCATTTGCGACTGATGGGCCTTTACAATACCAACATGTACACATCAGTGTGTCACAATGCACGTTGGGGCCTAAGAATATTTTAAGCTTTGTAAACACTCACTAAACAAGTCCTGCATGTTAGTAGGAGAGCAGACTTACCCCATGCCTTTTACCAGGCAAAATAGCCTGTTTCTGCCTTTTGGGAGACAAATGTTGCTTCTCATTTCTAAGGGTTGGTCTGGACAGAATGGCTAATTTAAATATAAAAGTATGAGACAAAATGCAGTAAGGCCTGGGTGATGTTTACTGCATGAGTTCGAAAAGAAATCATTTAATGTTATCAATCTCAATCGATTTAAATGGTTAAAAATGGATTCCATGACAGGGATGCATTAATATATCCCACTGATATTACATTTACAAATGTGTTAAAATAGATTTTAAAGACAGGTAATATCCTTCATATAGTCCTTCATAGTAAATGGCTTAAAACATCTACAGCACAGAAAACTGATGTTTGCCAGTTTCTGTTTCAGTGACACATTTCTTTAGAAGTTCATCATTAAAATGCTTTTTTAAAAAAGTAATATTATTATCTCATCCATGTGTTGCATCATTTCATCCCTGAAACATCATTTTTCATCAGTAATCCCTTACAGGCTATAAAAATGTGCGGTCACTCAAGCCTGTTACCTGAACACATTTCCCTTGACGAAAAACAATAAAGGTTACATCATTAGGATTTCCAGAGAATCATGGTAAGAAGAAAAGCATGCTTTCTCATTTCTCTTGCGTTTTTAATGATAATGTATTTGACTGATGGTTACACATTCAATGCAAACCTGGAACCAAAATTACATTTAGATGCAGCAGTAGGAGAAGGTGTTAAGTCACCGAAACGTAGGTCTGTTTTATTTTTAGTTTTCAATTTCTTTACACCCTTTTACTAATTTCAGTTTAAGACAATGTTTAATATATGGAACAAAAAAATGATATACTTCAGAAATACACAGATCAGGAGTCAGATGGTTGAACATTCTTACTTTCTAACTACAGTCAAGAATGCCCTAAAGATGCCTAATTAGATGTTAAAAACAAACAAATGATGTTCCTCATGACTTTCTCAACACATTCAAAGCAAACCTGGAACAAAAATTAGAGATTCACTACACTGTCATTCATTTTTTCATGCCGTTGTCATTGGTGTAAACCAGATTTTTGTGTATTTGCTAATTTTACGCTGTAAAAAAACAACCCCAAACCCTATATAACACATATAAGAGCGAATTATAGCCGTTGTTATTCAGCCAAGAAACTTGTAAATAAGTAAGATTAAGCTTGGAGAGTTTCATAAAACCACACTTGTGGAATCACCGATCATGACTGAGGTCCATATTTCCCCATGTTCTTTTTTTCCCTTCCTTTGTACATTAACCTTTAACCCTATAAGAATACCTGTTAAAACAGGGCATTCCAGTCATTGTACCAGCTTCTTCTTTTATTACTAATCTCCCAGAATTCTCTTTGTGTCAGTCAGTAGGTTTAACTAGTAAACCAAATAACCAAGAGTAAGCCAAAGGGGGGATGAGACCTTGGCTGAGGTGAGTGATAGGATATGTGTTGTGTCACATGGCTAATATATACAAAGAATAGAATTTATATTTATCTTAAAATTTTTATTCTGAGTGTAAATAATCAAATAATGACACTGATAAATAATGATCAGTCAGAAGTGAATTATTCTCCAACAACAGCACCAAGTGTTTTATTCCTCTTACACCACAGCAATTTGCCAATGATTCAATTTGTTTCATTTTTTAAATGTGCTTTTTAACCATTTATACCCACATTTAACGTTATAAGACAACTTTGTTCCTTTTATTACATTGGGAGCAACATTCCCCTTACAAGACGTTTTGAAGTTAATACGAAGAATGCAGCTTGTCTGGCTAGCAAGACCTCTGTCTTGAAAATATGTAAGCTCCTGTAAATGTGTCACAGATATTAAATCTTTTATTGTTCAGAGTCTGAATATTCTAGCCAATATAGTAGAATAGAGAAGTATAGAATAGAGAGTAGCTAGGTAATCACACCCTTACCCTTTAGCTAATGGTATTAGCAGAAACAAGGCACATGGCTGTGGTTGTTTACGTTTTGGGGGTGGGGGGGGTGTATGATGGTAGCTTTCTGGAGAGCGCATGGTCATCTCCTGAGTTTATTTATCCAAGGCCTGCAGACGTCAGGCCGGACCTCCCTCAGTTTGTTAGCCTTAAAGAGGCCCTGACCGCACGGAGCAATTCCTTGCATTCCACATGAGCCTTCATCGAATTAAAAAAAAAAATGGAGTTGTCTTTCTCCGTGTTGCTGGAGCAAACACACATGCTTCATAACCCTGTATGAGTGTGTGTTATATTTCATGCATGTGATTGACACCCACCTCCCCTCCTGCTGCCTACAGTTCCAGCACCATCTGGTGTGGTAAGAAATGGGCATATTAGATTTGACTGAAATGTTTGAAATGGGATTTATTTTTCAATACATGACATCAAGTGTAGCAAATTAGGCTACACTAGCTTGTCATTTACTTCTAATTGTAAATTATGTTTCTTAGTCTTGACGACGACTAATGAATGATAGCTGAAATCACTGCAAGGCCCATGGCTGTGGGTGATGCAATCCTACACCATACCTGCCCTTAGTCTGAGCAAACATGAACACCTCACCTCAACCCATCACCCCTCTATCTCTAGATTAGGGCTAGATACAAGCACATTGGGGGAATAAAGGAGTCAGTTATCTGTGCTATCACGTAAGTCAATGGAGGGATTCATGGTTAAATTCATTATCATTTCTCTTCACTGCAAATGAATGGTGAGATTACTCCAGTCCTGGGACTGAACAAGAGGCCTGATTGGACTGTACACATGACTAAGTTTTTCTATAGACATTTCAAAATCAGTGAAACCTTATAATTTATCATTTCATCACAAATGACAAGGTGTACAGAAAGGTGGGGCTTTTACAATACCAAAAGTACCAGGTCTAGCAACTTAAGATGATTATTAGCAGTACATTATTTAAAGCACCTTATTGGCTTTGTTTAAACACACTACACTAGTCTAACAAATAATCCTACATTATCAGGGGACAGAAATACTGTACACTGCCCACAAAGACAAAAAAACTGCCCTTAAGTTTCAGTTATGTTTAAACTCACTTAAATAAAATGTAAGTAAAAGTACACAAGATTGAAAATACAATGCTAGTGACAAGTATTTGAACTCTAAAGGAGACATTTTTTATTCCGGGATAATATCTATGAGCCAAAAAAAGACTTTTGTCTAGACGCTGTCAATATAGAATTGAATATATGAAACACAAAAAATGATATACTTCAGAAATACACAGCTCAGGTGTAATTCAGATGGTTAAACATTCTGACTTTTTCAAAGTTTGAACTTTTACTAAAGTCAAGAATTCCCTAAAGTTGCCGAATTAGATGTTAAAAACAAACAAATGATGTTCCTCATGACTTTCTCGACAGGATTTCATTATTTGATGCTTAATAGTAGGAACAGTAATACCAGAAATCAAGGCTTGTGCTGTTCAATCATTAAATACACACTGTTTCTTATAGCAATCGTTCTGTATTACATTGCCTAGGACCAGAGATATGTGACAAAATCAATGTAAAAATTCCCACAGACATACAACACAGGTCCTTTCAAAGTAAAGTATGCTGACTTTCTCAGCTAACTAACAGTACACAAGATATATAATTGAAAGTACAACCCTAGAGTCATGCACAAAAGGTGCTTTTTTCCACCCAGATTTCAGTTTAGTCCAAGAAACATGCTCAGTTAGGGAATAGATGCTACGTTAAGATAAAGTGTATGACTTTATTTGGTAGTATTTAATTATTTTATATAGTTAATAGTGTTGGTGGTAATAACGTTGATGTTGTTTAATTCTTTAATAAGTAACTTCTTTTAGGCATTTACTCTGTGACATTGTTTAGACTATCAGCCTGGAGATATAAGAGACAAAAAAACTCAGTCCTTCTTATCAACAGACGGCATGTGTGATTGCGCCTGAACTCCCAGTGCTGCTGCTGGATTACTGAAAGAGCTCTCTCTCTCTCTCTCTCTCGCCCCTCCCGCCTCTGGGTTTTTTGGAGGGCTCTGCCTGGGTGGTCTCTCCCTCTCTCCCTCTCTCTCCGCTCCGGCGAGCTGTTGCTTAGCAGCTAATAATAGGCGATGTTTGCAAAGTAATTTGCCTCTTCCTTCGGCCAATGAGAACCAGAGCGCTCCTCCATCAAAACCAAAGCGCTTTTTTTCAGGCTCGACCGAGAGGCTTGCCTTCCTCCAAATGTTCAAGTGCTGCGAGAGCGCGGCCACACTCGCCGGAAAGAGCCGCTCGCACCGCACCGTCTCTCTCTCTCTCTCGCGCGCGCTCTCTCTCTCTCTCTCTCTCTCTCTCTCTCTCTCTCTCACACACACTCTTCTGATTGAGAAGGAAAGGAAAAAGGCATAAAGAAAGCGCGTCCAGACCGAATGAAGACCGAAGGATCTACACGGATTCGAGCCCATAATGTTGGCATGGTGCTGGAGGAGCTCGGCTCAGCGGAACACTAGTACACACCGATCTCCGGAACCGTGCGCGGCGGATGCGCTCGCTCCTGCTCACGGATTATTGAGGCGCTTCTCTTTAATTTTGTCCGCCTCTTCGTCGACTCGTTTGGACTATGGCCTCGGCTCCCAGAGTGGCGGGGGCCGACGGGTTTGGAGTTTTACCCCCGAGCTACACGCGCTCCGGTAACCCGGACCTCACCCGCAGACCCAGCTACTGCCACGCCGCTTTTGCGCTCAAACAGATCGCTAAGGTGACCGAAAACTTCCTCCGGTGGCGTGCACCCGGTTTTGCCTCTTCTTCTTCCC